>NC_056732.1:289817739-290030239 GCF_019279795.1 Protopterus annectens | reverse complement strand
TGTAGCGATGTATTGTTGAGCAGTAGTAATGCTTGTAGTATTCTATGTGTGTACTGCTATAGGTCACAAGGCAAACTCTGCATACACCACAAGGGATGATATGGGCTTGGAACTCACCAATTCACTTCCAGCCACTGTCAGTGTCAGAATTGTTCCAACAAGTATGTGCTATAACAGGGGATAGTATATGTCAATATATTGTAACAGTCGACATATGTATGGGTGTATAACTAAGATGAACATGTCAAAGGTGGGCTTACCGTGCAAATATGGTGTGCATTGTGGAATATTGTGCCAATAACTGTGTAATGTACAGTATTTTAGGCAGATCTGTATTCCATTCTACATAGCAGTTCTGTTATGTTATGCAAACAGTAGTTATGTCTATTGGCAACTACAATACTCAATAACAGGATACATATCATTTGTATTCATCTGACAGTTTAGCAGCATGATAACAAAGATAATTGGAAGAGCTAGGTAACTATCCAAGCACATAACACATGTAATACCCACCTTTCTAGTATCATTTGCAAGCAATAACAGCTGTGCATGTGTACATGTTATGCAAATGTGTAGTGACCCTTGTTACAGGGCTGGACCTCTCTAGTATTGTTTGCAAGCAATAACAGCTGTGCATGTGTACATGTTATGCCAATGTGTAGTGACCCCTGTCACAGGGCTGGACCTCTCTAGTATCATTTGCAAGCAATGACAGTTGTGCATGGATACATGTTATGCAAATGTGTAGTGACCCTTGTTACATGGCTGGACCTCTCTAGTATCATTTGCAAGCAATAACAGCTGTGCATGTGTACATGTTTTGCAAATGTGTAGTGACCCTTGTCACAGGGCTGGACCTAGTATCATTTGCAAGCAATAACAGCTGTGCATGTGTACATGTTATGCAAATGTGTATTGACCCTTGTCACAGGGCTGGGCCAAATGGCTATGTGCACACCTACATAGAGTGGATATTGAGAGTAGAGACACACTGGTTGAACTACCAGGTTTGTGTAGCCTAACCTCTCATTGCCAACCTAACAGCCGCTTGCACATACTGTATGTGAGGTAGTGCACAGTACTGGTAATGAAACAGGTTGCATATCATCTTTAACTCCAGTGTAACATCTGCAGTAGGAGTGTAAGATGTAGGCGACAGCTGCCCATGTGTAATAGCCACTTCATAGGTGATGGCTTACACTATCTGATTATATCCTGATCATGTTGATAGTGGCATCAGAGTCTATTGATACATGACTCTGTTTGGAGAGTTGGTGTCTGTGCCCAACAGAGCTCATGGTCCTGGTGGATATGTGAGTATATACCCAGAAAAGGAAACAGACCTGTAGAATTGCATCATCTGTAATCAACTAACAGGATGTGATGTGCTCCTCAGAGGAGGTATGCTAAAGGTAGCTACATATAGTAATAGCCAGTGTTGTCACGTCCATAACACAAATATTTACATGTGAGCATCACTGTCTAAAACATCTTCATAAGCAATAAGTAAACTAAATACAGTACTTGGTACTAGTAGTACTGAATGCTCATACAGGCATGTCCACTAGTCAGTTACTGGTGTTTGCTAATGTCAGCTTTGTGTATGTGGCCATCCTGGGGGAATGCAATCTTTATGCCATGTACACTGCCAAAACCACCTAACACCATGCCCCACATATTGTTTGGGATGCAGCTACAGGGGTAAGCTGGAAGGCAGCCCAGTCTACAGCCATGACTGGACTGGACAGTCATGAGGTGTAGGTTAACACATGCATCTCATCATCACAACCAACAAATACCCTTACCAGAGCACAGTAAGAACACCCACACACACTACCAGAAATCGCACACATTCACAGATGCTTCTAAGTATCTGGCCAAACAAGTGTCCTCCCAAGCTGGAAGAGACAGACAATGAAATACACAAACTCTATGATATAGTTTGCATAATTGTGCCACACCTCAGAACACATGGCTGAAAACATGCCCAACAGTATTCATTTGTGAATGCAAACTCTAGCACTATCTTACACAACAATCTATATGAGGGTATAATACTGTCAGCTGCCTGTCTGCCATGATTGGTCATATACCCATACAATCAGACCACCTTCTGAACTATACACTTGGCTCTGCCATATTCCATGTTGTTGTGCAGGACCTGTGATGCAGTAGCCTGGACTGCATAGAAACACATGTAGGAACTGTCAGGTCTTGTAGCCCATGCAGGTATATCCCAAGGCCTTGGTAGCATTCTGCCATTGGCCAGAATGATACTGCAGTACAGGGGCAAAAGGATTGTATTCTACAATTGTCTAGTGTAGTGGTGCAAGTCAAAGCGTATCCAGTATCTGTCTGCCTGGGATAACATGGTTGACAGACCATGATGCTTTGCCAGACAGGGCCTGCACCTGTTACCCCAGGGAATCTGGATACTGCCTCGGGCTCATGCTTCCCCTATAGTGCCTTCTTCATGCAGAATTCAAGCGAAGGTCCACTGCTGTTACAGGGACAGCCAAGCAATAAACTGCGGGTCTCGCTACACAATGATACATGTCAGAAACACTATATGGACACACATGTGTCAACCCCTAACATGGAGAACATATCTGTGCAGTAGCTGAGACGTTTCAATGCTCAGGAGAGCACACCTGCATGACTATGTTATAACACATACCTCACCTCTTGCCCATTATCCTTTATTGGAACACACAGGCCACATGTGTGCCCATATTCCTGAAGGATACGTACACCCCCATGCTAGTTGCACTTGCATAACTTCATATGCATTATGCTGATCAACTACCTTTGTTACAAAGTGGAATTCAAATTGCACCTTGCGACAGATCACCCACCATGCCATGGATTTCCCAACAGTCATAATGTGCTGTAATGGGGAAGATTAGGTCTGAGACAGAAAACCATAATAATGGCTACTCTCAGCTATTCCATTATGAACTGGGAAGACTCCTCATGTACCAACACCTGCGCTCAATGCATGTTGGATTCCATCAACACCAATGACCTGTATCACAGTAGTCCACAAGCAGGGCTAACAGTATGCTACACATAGTCAATCTCCAATGCCAATGTTATGTTTCCTAAGAGCAGAGTGGTGATTGTCATGGCACCCATGCAGATGGACAATGCATGTGCAAATGCTAAATCCTACACAAATGAACCTTAAGCAGTCACATAGGTGCAGTGATTGTGCCATTGAAACAGAACCAGGATTCAACCAAACACAAACAAGAAGGCAAAATAGTGGTACCATGCTTTAAACTGTACCACAGAAGGTAGTAACTGTTGCAAGAGTGAAGACACATGAGTGTAGGTGATCCCTGGTCAGCCTCAGTAAGATGCAGATACACCATATAAAACAACACAAAGCTACTGTGAAACTAATCAGCCACATATTATGAGGGCAAGCATAGAGCATTCTATAGCTGTGTCATTAATCGTAATGGCAACAACATGACCTGCCATGCTGCACAGCACTAAGGCATGGGAAGTGCTGCACCTACAGAAATAGCATCTGTTCATCCAGATAGGGTCTTGGAGAACCTAATCCCACTCCTACCTCCCCCTCCCAACAGACACACTTAGTAATATATCCATGTACACTACAGGGCCCCTGTAATAACAACTATGCAGGTACAAGCTGCACTCTCTAAAGCCATACATACAGCTTTCATGGAACCTGTAAACATCCCAGGGTGTAAGAACAATCAGCTATCCACATACACATCATGTTCAATCATAGCTCCATGTCAGGCTGTGTACACACTGAATGGTGCACAGCAACAGTTATCACACCCTACAAAGGGGGAGACACCATTGATAATGGGAAATAGTGCACAACTACCCTGCTGAGTCTAGTCTGTAAGGCCATGAACCGTGATCAATGTATTTGATGTACTCAGTACAGATGAAGATGACAGTAGGGTTGATTCACACTGCATATCATGACCTTGCCAGGTCATAGGATACCATCATCCATGATGTGCTCCAGCTACACTCAGTAAACTAGGTTTATATTCCTCTGTCACAGGAGTGGTTGGCAACTGGACTGCTGGCAGAACCAACACTACAGAAGATGTCTGACTAATACACGCACATCAAACCAGTGCCAGCCACAGTAATATAGGGTTCATTCCTGGTACTCCCCCTCTTTGTTATCTATACCACACAGACTAACAGAGAAGGCATCAGCCTAGTGATGTTTGCAAATGACTATGAACTAGGAGCAATAGTTGACTCAATGTGTGCTGCGTTCAACATACAGAAGGGCCTTTGTGTGTCAGATGTGTGGTGTGTGACGTATGGCCACAATCTGACAGCTAAGTATTGCATTGTCATCCCCTATGTTACAAACCCTGTACCCATGAACTACCACCTAGGCAGCGGTCAACATAATGGCAACTGTGTATGTATGTGATGCAGCTGGACAGTAGTCTTTCCTTTGATAGTTACTTCACCACACCAGTCAGGTAGCCATATGTGGCACCCCTAATCATGACAGGGTGCCATCCAGGAATATAGAGATAATTGCTCAGCCATACTCAACACTCATGTGACCCATAATAGATCACATATTTCCTTTACGGGTTGTTGCCCATGTGTAGATGGCCTACACTGCCCTTCCCAATCCCTAGCTGCACTATGTAGCATGCAGCCTACCCTGAATAAAGCCATGTCCAATCCAGAGGTGTTGGACATGCTACACTTAACACATACTGATCCCAAATAAACACATACTTCATGATACTTCATGGGCATCCACCTTTCTAGTACAATGATTGCAACATGCCTGACAGATCTCTGTCCCATACACTTAACATACTCTTGCCATACTATGCATCTCTGTCCAGTGAAGCTGAACATCGCCCCTCTCTGTGACATGGTGTGATGACCGAATGCCAAATATATCAGTAACCCTGTGGATCAGTTCTGTGGCACTGCTTGAACTTGCCACTGAAACTTACCTGTCTGTTGCCTACAGCTAGGTAACCTGTCTGCCTAGGCTCATAAATGGCCCAGGGCATATAGTCTACTAGATCACTATGAGCATACATGCTATAGCTGATATCCAACCCTGCAAATACCATCAGGCTAGCTATTGTCCCATATGTTACACATGTGCAACACAGGCAATACATGGCAGGGTGCTACACAGATGTACAGTACCATGTAGATGTATATGGCAAAACACATACATGCTTGCAAGTCTGCAGGGTCACAAGCCATGTCCCTAATGGCTATGTATGACTATATATGTGACATATACACAGCACTAAGGTCGATTGTATTAATGTGAACAGATCCAGGCATGTGCTGATAGGTAAAGACACCAGTACAGGCAAACAGACATCCCTACGTCAAGACAACATCCACATGGAGTATGAGCAATGTCATTACATGGCACACACATATATGGTGATAACATCACATCACCAGTAAGTGTCAAATGTGTGTGACTTATACATGTCAGTGGTGTTAGTGTCATGTAGATTTGCAAATACTTATTCGTAATCTTAATAAATGTGATACGCATGAATATTCGGCTGTACTTCTGTACTTCTCTATGAGTTACTGTGACCTGTCTCCATCATTATGTCTTCCAGATATGCCACATAGCAGGCTGCCAGCGTACACCCACTTGGAGGATGATGTCTTTGTCCTATACCTCCTCGACAACCATACAGCACTCTTTAACCGTGTGCCACAGGATGCACAGCAGTGGGATGCCCTGTGGGAGGAACTCCGCAGGAGGGTAAATGATGTTGTTGGTCACAATCACACCTATTAGCAGGTGCACCGACACTGCACTGACCTCATAAGATGGACAAAACAGTGTGCTAATGCAATCGCAAGGGAACAAGGTGCAACAAGTGGGGGGGGCACTCACCCAACCCCCACTCACACGTACCGAGGAGCTAATGGCCGACTAGGGGACACCTGCAGACCTCCATCCATTAGCTTTAGCTGGTATTGTGGAGGTGGGTGCCTCTCAACTACCGAGCCTGGAGTTGCCTGGCAAGTCAGTACTGCACATATAACACAACTATATTTCACATAGTTACATGTGTTACTGTAAAATGTGTAATGTAACATCATATGCAAGGCATGTATGCACACATGTCACATACTATAGTCTGCTACTCTATGTATGCACAGATGTGCATACTCCATAGTATAGTGTATTGTACTGGCATATGTGCTAACATGGACATTTCACCCTGTAGCTATCACACAGGTGTGGATAATGATCTTACAGCTGTGACACTCCTGTTTAGGTACCTCTGGCATTTTGCAGAGACAGCAGCCTGTGTCAGTTGAGATTGTTATTATTTACCTGTGTCAGGTGAGATTGTTATTATTTACCAGGCTTGGTAATGCACAGATCATATTAATTGCATGCTATCTGCCATAACACACGTATACATAATGTATGGTGGTCCTGTTAAAAGACACTGGTCAGACCCGCAATGCATCACAGTGGTTACCCATGTGAAACAATTGAAGACTATATGAAACACCTACACTAAACCTTCCAAACTGTCATTGCCAGATGTGTGGACAACTGTGAATACAATGGTGGAGGTGTGTTTCACTGTAGGGACAGGTACTACATATCAGCATTACACATGTTGGGAATACAAACAGTACTGTACAGAGAGCATATGTGTGCACACACTCTAAATGTTTTGGAGCTGAAGTATGACCAGCCCACAGGATACACCCTTGTGGATTATACCCTTGCTATGAATATCACACAATGTCATGTGCTATCTGACATGTCCATGACATGTAGTGGGCTGACTGCAACATCCTGCAAAACATGATGTCTCACATCCCATACATACCAACCTTTGTCTGCATAACTCTGTTCTCAGTGGAGCATATGACATCTATGGGTGTATGTCATATGGGATAACATTTACATGTGAAATAAGATGGCCATCACAACCATTGGACAGAGCATGTGTACACATGGCCATGGAGGATGGCCAGAGACATGAAGCAACACACAGAGTAGAAGTGATATACATGTGTGTACACCCTTTTGTACATTGGCTCGACACAAACCAACTCTGGCCTTTGTGTAATGGTGATATTGCAGATGTGAAACACTAAACATCATACAGGCCTGTGCACAGCTTGTGTAGGCATAACATGAAACCACCACATAACATGTCTTGAACATCTTGAGTGTGTCACGACATGAAAGCATTCACCTATACAGTATCCAAATACATACATGCGTTGCACAACATACACATACATCCACATCAGGCCACAGATACAGTACATTCACCTTGCTGGTGTCAGACATCACTGTCATGCCTGCTCCACATGTGTGTGAGGTACACAGATGGCATGTGGGACATAGAGTACTGCTAAGTTAACCATGTGTGGGCATAGTTGCCAGGCATCAGTAATATGGCTGCAGATGTGCAAGGGTGTCATCCATTTACCCTTCTGTGGCCTGTGTCACACATTCCACATTAGGGTTTAGTGTGTATACAACTCAGTGATGTGGGCCACATTCCACATTAGATATGTATTGTATGTGAACATAGTCATGGCTATGAACTGTGTCAGTAGCTCACACTGTATAGCAATTGTGAAGCCACAAGATGCCCTGCATTGGCTATGCACATCAGCTCAATGTGCAGTATGTCACTGCATATTTGTAGGGCGGACAGACAACATTGTGTCAGCTCAAGGCCCATGTTAGTATAACATGCCCGTGCATTGGGACACCATTACCTTACTGTAGATTGGAAAGGACACCATTGTGTTATACATGTATGCATGTCATTCAATGCGTCAGCAGAAGACATGTCATACTACATGTGATTGGCAAGGTCATACGCCACACATAATCAGGCTGGTGTAATGTAAACCTGCGCTGGTCTGTGGCACCATTGCAAAGTAGGGACAGCCATGTCAAACATGTGTGTACAGCCACATGCACAATGTCTGTAGACTCAGCTCAAGGGTAGGCAGAATAATGTTGAACAGACATGCACTGCTTTGGGGGAAATATGCAAGCTAGGGCTCAGGCAAACATAGTATACTATCAATATACCCTTCTGCTCATGTCCTCACACATAGGGATGGTGGTCAACACAAAGCATCCGTGGCAGATGTACAAAGGTCAGCAATGGTCTGTTGACATGTGGTGTATGTTGCACACAACATGGCAGTGCGGTGCAGTGGTGCAAAGTGCATGCTTTGTGTTGCAGGTATGGGGCATAGGCTACTAACACAAATGGTGCAATACAGGTATGTATGCTAACCACCACTATAAGTGTGTAAGGTGCATGCCGTCTGCTATACCACAATGCATGCTGTTGTGTGCAACTTAGGGATGTATGATAATGACCACTATAATTGTCTAAGCTGAATGCCATCTTCCATATCACCTGCATGTAGCGTGTGTCTGTGTGTGTCTATGTGCGTGTGTCTGTATGTGTGTCTGTGTGTGTGTGTCTGTGTCTGGTATAACTTGTAATGTACACTTCTTGTTTTCCCCTCACAGGTGTTGATGTAGGTGTGTTGCCCTCCTGTGGTCCACCTGATGTTAGTGTCCCACAGACTCTAGCAGTGATGATGATAGTATGACTGAGGCACAGGCAAGGTTGTCAGGGGCTGAATCTGTGCCATTGGTTGCCATTCCACCTCTACCCCCCTCATCCTCACACACAGCTCCCCTGCCTACACATACCCCATCACCACAGGCCATAGAGGAAGGACAGTTCGGGGGTGGTAGCATGGAACAGGGAAGTGTGGAGACTATGGAAAGTGTGCCTGCACACCATGATCCCAGTCAACTGACTGGTGATGTCCCACACAGGCATGTGCCCAGCGCTGCTCGTAGGAGGACCACTGGCCAACATGCTCCTGTGAGTCAAATCACATCAGCTGCAGTCACCAGACACATGTTTTAGGCTGTAATGGAGGCACAGGCATGTGCTGAACAGCACAATAGAGATGGTATGAGGCTTCAGACGGCTGCTGTCCGTTCATTAACTGACAACATCCAGGCCTTTGCAAATGCTCACCATTATCTTGCAGATGTTTTGGATAGATGATTGGGTGACATGGTAGGAGCCCTTGACTGTGGCATATCAATCCTCGAGTGTGGAATGTCTGTGCTGGAACATCTGATAGGAGTGAGGCGTCAGGCATGTGGACGTAGGCCAGCTTCATCACCTGTTGAAGGTCTACGTGAACATGCTACTGCACATGCCCACTCCCATAGTGGCAGTAGCAGCAGCAGTGTAACCTGGTGCTGTGCAGTCAACACCAGGACACAGCAGGCCATGTGCAAATGGTCCTGGATGGTCCCAACAGGGACACGATTCCAGTGGACATGTGTCATCAGACAGTACCCAATCTGGACCTCTACCTGGTAGTGTCCTTGCAACCTCTGGCAGGCGCAGGTAACGTGGCAGTGGCTAGATACCATGAACTGTGAAACCTGCCTTGCACAGTCTGCAGCTATCAGTAATAACCCTGTGTAGGCCAGCTACATTCCAGACCTGTGTGCATGCATAAACACACACACCGGAAACAAATGCAGGGCACCTAAAAACACACACACATATATAACATCCACACACGTCCAATGATATCACAGACCCTAACACACGCACATGATGTCATCCAATGGCGCAGCCTAGGTCTCTGGCAAACATTATCACCCTGTGCATATGATGATGCCTGTGCCACATCCCTGTCATCCACACCATCGGTGCAAGGACATGCTCATATGGTCTGATGCACAGGGTGAACATACTAGATAGACAATTGTAGATTAATATTGTTGAGTAATGTTGACAGGCAGCAGACATACCATGTATTACAGTTTTAGAATGAATGCATTTTGTATGTTTGACAGTATGTATCATGTGTAACAACACTAACAGCATGTTGATCTTGACGTTCTGCATTCCTCTTTCATGTGTAGTTGCATGTGCTGGGGGATGTCGATGTTTGCATTTAGTGTCCCATATGTACATGTTGACTACTCACAGGTCTGTATGACAATACCTGCATGCACTTTGTAGCTTCCACATCACAGTTATAATCTCCCATGTTTCAATTATGTTTACTGTTATAATGCTCCAAGAGCATGATAGCTGTGTACTACGCTACTGTGTTCAGAGCCGTCACATCCATAGTGGGTGACATCACAGGTATAGTTACCTGGAGTGGGGAGGAGGTAAAAGAGTGGTATGGTGGATGACAAGGATAAAGGCCAGTGGAAATAGTGGCTTCTCATTGGGAAGCAGTAATACCCACAACCATGACAGGGTACAAACACAGACACACCCACACACTCAGGGATTCACAGACACAGTAACACACACTCTGACACACACACACACAATTGCCAGTGTTCAGATGAGAACCCCTGCCTATGTGCATATCATCATTATAGTACTACGCAATTACAAGATGTGCCACAGAAATTACACATGTGCAGGTAGTCGGAATGGCCTAAGATCGAGGACATCGACAGGGATATTACAGTGCAGTGAGTGTATGTGGGAGGGGGTTCATCAGTAGGCTATGTAACAACAGGTCACACCCCAGGGTGTACATGTTAACAGGTGGTTAGAATGCCCGTCTAAGATTGATGATATCAACAGGGATACTAGATTGCATTGAGTGGATGGGGGAGGGGCATTAACATTTCACTATGGTAAAATACAGCCTCACTCCAGGGACCGGACAGCCATACACACACACACACACACACACACACACACACACACACACACACACACACACACACACACACGCACACACGCACACACGCACACACTGTGGCATTCACAAATACACCTATGTCACACACATACAGACACTTGACGTGTGAGGTTCAACCACCTGCCTGTGCCTTTCCTTCTACACTTCACTCTGTACTGATATCAACAACAGTGTTCAGGAGAGTGAAAACACATGGGATGTATTCTCAACCATATGTGACATATATGGACACACACACGCCCACACATGCCAGTACTGTGAATCAAACACCTGCCTATCTCATGATAGGTATTACAAAAGTATAGCACTATCACATTTCACATTGAGCTGATCGAAGGAAGGACACTGAGGAAACTAGGAGCTATAATATATAACATTAAGTATCCTGTTTTTTGTTTATTTTGTTCTTTATTTCTTTGTTGTTTATAACACATTGTGTACTGTGTATTTTTCTAGCTAGTTTCACTGTGTGTGAGGTATTTACTGGAAATTGTCCACGTTTATTAAGCATCTGTTGGGTTGTTTGTTTCTGATAACTTGTTGCAATTAAACTCTTTTTTCCAGAGGCTCCTTTAGCAGTTTAAAACTTTCATTTAAAGGCTCACTGCTGCTTTTCAGCTGTGAGAAACATTTCTGCAGTTTGTTTCCCACCCTCCCTCCTTGTTGGTATAGTGTTTTTATAGTTGGTGGCTTTGCAGTTGCCCGTCCATAGTGTAAGTTTGATCTGGGACCCTCCTCCCAGTCTAGTGTCATTACCTCATTCTACCCAGTACAGGGAGAACATTTGAGAAGGCCAATCAGCTTAGTTTCTGCTACTCCTTTCTCTCTTTCCTTTCTCTCTTTCCACTAAAAAAAAAAAAAAAAAAATGTATCTGCTTTTACTGTATTTGTGTTTCTTCCTACTTTATTTTGCTTTTGCGTCATCTTAAAAGTATTCAATTGTATTTATTACTGCTTGGTGTAACTCATTCTAAGCCTTTTAGTTTAAGCACTTGGGTTTCAGACCAGTTGTTTTACATTAAGAAGGTTTGTGGTCTGCACTGTAATGGCAGAACAGGTAGCTTACATCCTTCTAAGTTGGGAATTGCTGATTGAGGGCTCAGTGTCTGTTATTCTAAAAGTGTATTAATTCTGGTTTAAGCACTTGGGCTTCAGGCCAGTTATTTTACATTAAGAGGGTTTGTGGTCTGCACTGTTGTGGGAGGAGAGGCTGGACTCTGCCCTTCTGAGCTGGGAATTTCTGGTTAAAGGCTTATAATTTGAACTACTTCTTACTGAAATTGGTACACCTTGTTTGCTGTAGCATAGACTAGATCCAGGCCTGCTGAATCTATCTTTGTTTGTATAACTTGAGCACTAATCCAGGCATTCTTTAAAGTATTCAATTGTATTTATTACTGCTTAGTAGTAACTTGATTAAAGTGTAGCTATCATTCTAAGTCTTTTGGATTAAGCACTTGGGCTTCAGACCAGTTGTTTTACATTAGGAAGGTTTGTGGCCTGCACTGTGGTGGCAGGACAGGTAGCTTATATCCTTCTAAGTTGGGAACTGCTGATTGAGGGCTCAGTGTCTGTTATTCTAAAAGTGCATTAGTTCTGGTTTAAGCACTTGTGCTTCAGGCCAGTTATTTTACATTAAGAAGGTTCGTGGTCTGCACTTTTGTGGGAGGAGAGGCTGGACTCTGCCCTTCTGAGCTGGGAATTTCTGGTTAAAGGCTTATAGTGCCTGTATATTTGAACTGTTTCTTACTGAAATTGGTACACCTTGTTTGCTGTAGCATAGACTAGATCCAGGCCTGCTGAATCTAGCTTTGTTTGTATGCTTGTTGTTTGTTTGCTTGTTATTTCCCTGAAAAGCTAATTCCACCTAAAACGTGGCTTTTCAGTGCTTCTGTGGATACCTAGTGATATCTGCATTGCATACTGTACTTATTTCCTTGTTTCACTTGAAAGAAAGTTACTGTTTGTCATTTTTGCATTTAAGTTACCTGTAACACATTGCATTTAAGTTACCTGGCACTTGCTCACTAAAGCAATTATATAAGTCAGCACTAAAAAATTAAAAGCACTACACCCTCACAAACTCCCCTTGAGTTCCTTGTTCCCCATTAACCCTTTTTTTCAATTATAAAGGAATTCCCAGTACTATTCTAGCATGTCCAAAGGTCAGTTGTCAATCTCCTTTCCGCTCTAGCTGGTGAATCTGGGAATCTTGAGGCAATGTTACAACTGCCTCATGTACACAGACAACCCTCTCCTCCTCCCAACAAATTCCAACACATGTGAGAGATGCAACCATATAGCCAAACTGGAGGCTAAGCTCTCTCAACTTAGTACTGGCGTAACCAGTCAGGAGGAGAAGGAAACCACACTCACTACAATTCCAGTCTCACATAGACCTACCACGACAGCAAACCAAACACATAAACACACAAAAACATACTCAGAGGCTCTAAATAAAAATCTGCCTAAGCAGCAAAGACCTCTAAAGCAGACACCCAAGCAAACGCTACCCCAAAACAAAACACATGCAACACATAGCTCACAAAGCCAGTGTGCCGAACAGTCACAGCCCTTAAGGCTAAACAACACACCTGATACACTTGTAATAGGTGACTCTATCATCAGGCACACTGACGTCTGGCTCACTGGGCTGAACAAGGAGAAGGTCATGGTGAGCTACCTGTCGGGCGCTAGGATCCGCCACATAACACAAGCACTCAGGTCACTCCAAGGCAAGTACACATATGACTCAGTCATTGTCCATGCTGGTGTGAATGGCCTGAGATGTTCCTCTCTGGACTACATGAAAAGAGACATAGAGGAGCTCTCTGAGCATGTAGCCCAGGCCGGTATGACCCTGACCTTGAGTAGCATCTTACCCTCACCAAGAATGCAATATGAAGACAAGATGATCAATTTCAACAATTGGCTTAAGTATTGGTGTCATTCAAAGGGGATCCAATGCCTGTCAGCCTGGGATGACATGCTCGACAAGCCACGATGCTTCACTATGGATGCCTTGTACCTGTCACCCCTGGGCTTTCAGATATTGGCAAAGGCTCTTGCTACCCCCATAATGCCTTTTTTAGGCAAGGCTCAAAAGACAAACCCACTTCCATAGGTATCACAAGGGATAAGAAACTAAGAATAATGCTACTAAATGCCAGAAGTCTAAACCTCAAGATGCATGCACTCAAAACTTTCCTTAGCATGGAGAACATTGATATCTGTGCAGTAACAGAAACCTGGTTCAAGGCTCCCGAGAGCACCCCAGCACTACCAGGTTATACCTCATACCATGCTTTTCCGCCCCAAAACTTGGACCAAACCACAAAAGGAGGGGGAGTATCAATATTCGTCAAAGATATCCACACCTCCAGGTTGGTGGCACAGCACGAAGCATCAGAGACTATCCATGTGCAACTAACAGTGGGTAAAACTGCCTTCCAGTTTATAGCCTGCTACAGACCACCCTTCCAAACCCAGGAACCCCACATGGCCTTCCTGAGAACACTGGAAAATATGAAGGTCTCTCCAAACACCATTATATTGGGTGACTTCAACTACCCAAACATAGACTGGGAGCATTACTCTAGCTCCAACACCCTAGCCCAAAGGGTCCTAGAATTTAAAAACTCAAATGCTATGGAACAACTAGTTACCAGTCCCACAAGAGGGGAAAACATACTGGACCTGATCATCACCAACATGGGGACTTTATGCTCCAGACCAGAAGTGTATCCCTCACTGGTAAGATCAGACCATAAACTAATCTCACTGGATATTCACATCCTGACCCCACCCCCTGCCCAGAAAACCACAGTGAAAAACTTCTCTAAAGCAAATTTCACACTCCTCAAAACCGAGGTGGAATCCTTCAAAGCCCTCGGGCCTGTGAAAAATACGGCCCAGACCGCAGAATCCTTTATAAACACATTCTATGAACACCTTCAGGAATGCATGGATCATGCAATCCCAAATAAAACCAAGACCCAATCCTCCAAAGGCAGACGTCCTGTCTGGTGGACCCCAGCCATAAACAAACTATACAATAGAAGGAACATGATAGAGCAAAATCCCAAAAAGGGAAGGTATCTCTGATCAGTATTAGCAAAAAACTACGGGCACTCATAAAATTGTCTAAGGCCAGCTTCGAGAGAAAAATTGCACAGGACACTAAGGATAATCACAAGGCTTTCTTTAGTTATGTTAGGAACCTGGGTGGGAATTCCCAGATATGCTCAGAATTAGTCCAAAATGACAAAAAATACACCAAACCCACAGACATTGCCAACATCCCAGCTGACAGGTTCAGCGCAAACCCCCCCCACCAAAAGGGCAAATATCTATCCAGTAGAGTGCTGCCCCCCTGACATCTCAGATGCTCAGGTAAGAGCCGCCCTCTCCAAAGCAAAAAACACAGCATCAATGGGACCAGACGGTGTCCCGGGCTGCGTCCTACATGAACTCCAAGAAGAGCTAAACCCAAACATAAAGCTACTGTTCAATCTCAGCCTTACTACAGGATATGTACCCAAAGAGTGGCATACAGCAACAGTGGTCCCTCTCCACAAAGGTGGTGCTTCAGCGGATACTGGAAACTATCGCCCCATAAGCCTGACTAGCTTGGTCTGCAAAGCTATGGAAAGAATCATCATGGACCTCATAAATAAAGATATTGGGGACCTACAGACACTGGATCCTACCCAGTTCGGCTTTGTTAAGAGCAGATCCTGCCTCTTAAACCTGGTTGATTTCTTTGAAACAGTCACTAAGGCCATTGACGAGGGGAAGGTGGTCCAAACAGCCTACCTGGACCTCGCAAATGCCTTCGATACAATACCCCACTTGGGCATTATAGATAAGCTTAAATATAAACCCCTATGTCACTAGATGGGTTGCAAACTGGCTCAAGGACAGAACCCATATGGTTAGAATTGCTGGAGCCATGTCAGACTCCAAACTAGTTACAAGTGGCGTCCCACAAGGCTCAGTCCTGGGACCTCTCTTGTTTGGTATATATTTCTCGGAGGTACAGGCTAACATGGAAAGACTGTGGCTGACCAAGTTTGCAGATGACTGCAAACTGGGCGCCATAATCGACGCTCTAGCCGACACAAGCATCCTCAAAAAGGGCCTCAAAGAAACAGACAACTGGTGCCAGAGCCATGGCCTCAAGCTAAACACCAAAAAGTGTATAGTCATCCTCTTTGGCAAAAACAAAGTGCCCACAAATTACCACATAGGTGGTAATCCATTAAGTACAGAAGAAATAATTAGGGACCCGGGGACCCAAGTTGATAGCAATCTCTCATCTGACAACCACGTGGCCAAAGTGGTTAGAAAAACATCTTATATAGCCCACCCAATCATGAAGGGATTCACATCTAGATCAGGGGAGGTCACCGTGCCTCTTTACTCATCCCTCATCAGGCCCATAATTGAGTACAATGCCCTTTTTGGGATGTACCTTACCAGACACCTGCAGCAACTGGAAAGACCCCAAAAGTACCTCACCATGAGGATCAAAGGGCTCAAACAGATGCCATATGCTGTCCGATTAAAGAAACTCCAGCTCTACTCAGTGGCATACCGCCTGCTCAGAGGCAATCTGTGCCTGATGTATAAAGCCATGTCCAACCCAGACTTAATGGACATGCCACACCTCAGAAAATCCAAATCCCATCGAGCTACACGCTCGAGAGACTTGAACCTCAGCACTGAAATAAATAGGACATGCTGGAGGGACAGATTCATAACCGAGAGGCTCCCTTCACTCTGGAATAAAATCCCAGTCCAGATTAGGCAGAGTCCCTCATTGACTCTCTTCAAGAGGAATCTTGATGAGTGTATGGGATATCATAGGTTTACCCCGGGTATCACTTCTGTGTCACTGTTAGAGGCACAGTATACTAACCTCAAAAAAGGGCATAGCAAAATTAATTTAAAATGGGTGGTGAAAGCCAAACACACTCTGGCTAGGCTTATAAATGCCCTAGGGCAGATAGCCTAGTATGAACCTATGAACCTATGAACATTCGCTACAAAGCTTACTGACTCTTTCCTTTGCCAACTGTGCTAATATATGCACAGGGGAGGTATTACTGTTAGAGGTGTCAAGAGGTTTGCCTTCAGTGTCACTCTTATTACATTCTACATTGACTGTCTTCCATTTCAGTTAACAAAACCTGACCTTAGCAGTTACACAGGTTATTGTAGGAATGGTTGTAACACACCAGTGAGCTGTCCTCAGTAGTCATTCATCTGCAAAGTAGCCCTACCACTTAGTAGTCATGTCCAAACATCTGTCCATACCTCATGTACAGCTTACTGTAGTTAGAGCATATCACCATATACAGTTGGCAATGTTGAGGCTGTATTGCAACAGCATGATGTACTAAGACAACAGTCATCTTCAAACATCAGACACTGCACACACATGGAATCTACACAGACATCAATACATGTACACATATGCGGTCTACATCATTAAGTGCACTAGCAGGTCAAGAGGATACATTCCACACCTTCCCCACACCATGTGTGAAAAATAGCCGAGCATTACACCATAATGGATGTTGTATTCATGTACTGGTAGGACACAGCCACCTTCACC
Organism: Protopterus annectens; assembly: GCF_019279795.1. Lineage (NCBI taxonomy): Eukaryota > Metazoa > Chordata > Ceratodontiformes > Protopteridae > Protopterus > Protopterus annectens. Next base: position 290,012,832 of record NC_056732.1, on the reverse strand, counting down.
GAGTAGCCAAGTGTACATATATGACAACAGCACATATCATCAAGACACACACACAGCATTATTCCATGTCATGCGCCTACAAACTGTTACTTGACAGTGCTATGGTGAAGCCAGGGCACTGTAATGGTCAACAGTGAGCACATTATATTTGCCACACACACCTCATGTTTACTGGAAACGTGCCAGCAATGTGCTCTGTTAGGCTAGGCAGTACACTCATTCAAGCATGTGTGAGGTCTGTGGCTTGTAAACATCTCACCCAAGCATGTACTGGCTATTGTGGTACTAATGCTAATGTCCAGACAGCACACAGCATGCATGGCTTGCAATTGCTGACATGGGCTATATGTAGGAGCTGTGGCCACACATGGCTGTACATGTCATGAACATATCACTACTAAGAGACTACTCAGGAACATACAGAGCAGAGCTGGATTTCCCTGAGTCTGTTAATACAGGCCTTGTGTAGGTCCTATGATCCTGATATTTGGGTATGTTTGCAGGCATTGCATTAGGTGGACATGTCTAATGACATACATGCCACATGGGGTGTTGTATGATATGATAGGTGTTATGGGTGACCAGTAGTGAGGGAATATTACCTCTGTTATCATAGATATCAAACCTTATGTACTGTTAGCATGCTATCTGCCATGTGCATGTGTGTAATAACTGTAGCCACCTGTATGTAGAAAGGATAATGAAAGCTATGGTGATGTCATTTATGTTGTATGAGTGTGAGATGTACATATCCAGGGCAGATACAGTTAGGTCATATCCAAACATGAGGGTGTTGTTTACTGGTGTACAGCAACAGTCAACTGTGTTAATGCTGATAACATCCGAGGGACCCTGGTATGTGTACAACTGAGCTGGTTACAAACAGTGGTATTATTGCATTGCATAACACATTATGCAGCTGTATCTGTACATGGATACTTTGCACAGCTGATGTAGGCCTAGGTACAATCCACCAATCGAAGGTTATCTGGTGGTCTACCATACTATGTCATACCACATATGGATGTGTATTGGTAGTCTCGGGACAAGGTGGTGGATGTATATGAGTATGCAACCTAGAACGCAGGGTTTGCCACTGTCAACTGTATCTGACTCATCTGTGATGAGTTATGTTGGAGTAGTGGTCTTTACATGTGAGTAGCCTTTATGAATATGTGGACACCACCACTGTTATGGCCCACATATCTGGATCTGAGTTATATGGTGGTAGTGCAATTGTGTGCTACAGAGCCGTCAGCCAGGTGTTCCTCACTGCACAGATGTCAGTATTCCCCATTGTAGGTTCTACATTGAGCAAATGGATTACTAAAGCCACACATCTAGCACTAGTTAGCATAAGCATCCAATGCAATTATCTTGTAGGTGTCAGGGTGTTACTTCTGTGTGTAGGACATTTGCCTTGGAATGCGGCTATATGGGTAAATGCAACCTAGGTATTATCCACATGCACGTGAAACATGGATGCAAGTGCTCTGTGCCGAAGGCTTGTCTTTCAGTCATGACAGCCTGGAATAACAGACACTGGACAACCTCATAATAACAGCAGGACATTGGCTCATTGTTTTGGTCTAGCAGTTGCCACTCGTAACATGACATCAATGCGAGTGGCAGTAATGTGCTTGGTAGCAAGCGCCTCATGTAAGATGACGGACAGCAGCAAAACTTGTGTATATGACCAATGTGAGATATACTTAGGGTAGCAGTCTTATTAATAGTGACAACTACTAACACAGTCAGGAGAGGTCATCTTGATACCTGCACCTCAGTACCATTACACAATGTGGCTCACACATTATGCTTGCACATGCCACTGCTCCACGTATAATGCCACTGTCCAGAACCTGCTATCAGTGTATGCCTTTCAGGGCAGCAAAGTGTATGACACATGCTGTAGGTAGCATCCACCTGTGTGTCCCAGTTAACCTATTGTCTGTTACGTCCACACATGCATGATTGTGTATACTTAACATATATATGTTGGTACTTCATGTACATGTGTGCATGTGTATCACACAGCACAGACACAGATATATAATTTACGGGCCACATACAGGTATCAGGTAGTAAACCTGTATGATGTGCATATATACTGACAGGTACGATGTACATAGCTGTACACCTGTGTTTTTACAATAGGAGTCCATTACAACGTGTTCTGTAAATGTAAGTGTATGAACATACACACTGTGGCCTTCTGTGGTTAGAATCGGAGTGCATCCCAAACAGCCCTGTGCTACTAAGTGTATGAGTGTACCCACTGTCACCTTGTGTAATTTGAGTCGGTGCATCCAACAACCCCTTTGTTACTAAGTGTATGAGCAAGGGACATTGATGTCTTTGTTTCAAGATTAGACCTGGCAGGTCTCTCCCACTGGTAGTATCCTGCCTGTGGTCTGGGAAGCAGTGGTGTGTTTACTTTTCTCATGTGTTTCTATGTTTCACCTGTCTAGGTGGGAGGGGGGTTAATGCTACGTGTTACATGTTTGTTTATTGGACCCCTCACACCACACCCATATGCACGGCCTGTGAACATATGTAATTTGTAACTGCTGTATCATATCCTAGCTATATACATGCGTATATTTACAGTCTCACACACACACACATATACATATATATATATATATATATATATATATATATATATATATACACACATTACTATATACAGATATATCTGTATATGTATGCATACATGTATATATTTGTATATTGCTGTCTATATATATTTATCTAACAACATATGGGTCTATGGGTGTCTGCATATGTATATATATGTGGGTATGTATATGTATTATGTCTCTGTATGTATACATCTGTACTACGGAGAGGGAGAGGTTTATCTCTATGTCACTAAGGGTAGATATACACACATACCTCTACATATATACATCTACATCTGGTTTTTCCGTTCCTTGCCATATAGATTACACTTTGCTGCAGTGGGACTCGTAGTGGGTGTGGCTGCTCATTGGGTGACGCCTCTGCCCAATGAACACATTTGCTTACATCACTGGGGCTGTCCATATAGGCCCACATCAGCCAACACCTAGACCCATAACTAGCGACCCATAGTTCCCACATCCGCACCTCCTCTACAGCACCCATCCTTACTCTGGGTCCTGGTCGGTTCTGAACACACCACTACACGCTGTCCACTTTCCACTTCATGGGACCCATGTCATACAAATGTCTCGACCCATGGGTCATCAGGCTTTCCCACCCTTGTATTCCAGGTATGTATACACCCCAGCCAGAATGTTCAGTGTATCACCTTCTTTTGGTCATGTCATGTTGGGGTGTCCCGCAAGGGACGCTCCTGTCTGTGTTCCAAGATTAGATTTCACGGATGCACTGTGTACCCCCCCCTGGTTGTATCCTGCCTGTGGTCTGGGGAGCAGTGGGCTATTTACATTGTTTGCAGGTTTGTGTGTATGTTTCCCATGTCCGGCTGGGGAGGGTGGAAGGTCATGCTATGTGTTTCATGTTTCTTGCTTGGGCTCCTCACTTCCACTGGCATGGCCTGTGAACATATGTCATTCTTGTGTGCTGTTTCCTATCATAGCTGTATATCTGTGTATATCTATGCACACACACACACACACACACACACACACACACACACACACACACACACACACACACACACACACACACACATAGGTTCATAGGTAGGTACTAGGCTATTGGCCCTAGGGCCTATATAAGCCTAGCCAAAAAAATGTACCCTGGCTTTTGCCACCCAAGAAAATTATTTTCCTGTGCCCCTGTCGAGCAGAGCCACAGAAGTGATCCCTGGGGTGAATTTTCCATTTCCAATCCAGTCATCAAGATATTTCTTGAAGAGTGCTAATGAGGAGCTCTGTTTGACATAGATAGGTAGTTTGTTCCAGAGTATGGGAAGTCTCTGGGACAGGAATCTATCTCTCCAGCACGTTCTGTTTATTGTGGTGACAAGGTTTAGGTCCCTAGAGTGCGTAGCTTGGAGGGATTGGGATTTTTTTAAGTGGAGCATGTCCAACAGCTCTGGGTTTGACATAGCTTTGTATGTTAGGTAGAGATCGCCCCTGAGTAGGCGATATGCGATGGAGTAAAGCTGCAGTTTTTTTAGACGGTCTGCGTAGGGCATCTGTTTGAGGCCAGTAATCCTCTTTGTGAGGTATTTCTGTGGTCTTTCCAGTTGTTGTAGATGTCTTGTGAGGTACATACCAAAAAGGGCGTTGTACTCTATAATGGGTCAAGTGAGTGATGAGTAGAGGGAACAATGACCTCTTTTTTTCTGGATGAGAATCCTTTTGTGATGAGATGAGCCACATAGAAGGATTTCCTGACCACTATGGTGATGTGATTATCAAAGGAGAGACTACTGTCCACCTGTGTCCCAAGGTCTCTTATCACATTTTCGGCATTAAGTAGACTACCAGCTATGTGGTAGTTCATGGGTATAGAGTTTTTGCCAAAGAGGATGACAATACACTTTTTGGCATTGAGCTTTAGGCCATGGCTTTGACACCAGGTATCTGTCTAAGTGAGGCCCTTTTGTAGTTTGTCCACATCATTAGGAGTTTCGATTATGGCTCCTAGTTTGCAGTCATCTGAAAACTTTGTTAGCCAAAGACCTTCTGTGTTAGCCTGCACTTCAGAGAAGTAGATACCAAACAGGAGAGGACCCAGGACTGAACCCTGTGGTACTCCACTTGTAACTGGTCTGAAGTCGGATTTGGAATCCGCTACTTTCACAGTGTGGGTTCTGTCCATGAGCCAGTTGGCAACCCATCTTGTGACATAGGGATTTACACCTAGTTTAGTGAGCTTATCTATAATTCCAGAGTGGGGGATGGTGTTGAAAGCCTTGGCGAGATCTAGATAAGCTGTGTGAACCATTTTACCCTCATCTATGGCTTTGGTGACTGCTTCAAAGAAGTCAATCAGGTTTAGGAGACATTATCTGCCTTTTACAAATCCAAACTGCGTAGGGTCCAGAGTTTGTAGATTACCAATGTCTTTGTTTATGAGTTCCACGATGATACATTCAATGGCCTTGCAGACCAGGCTCGTCAGGCTAATGGGGCGGTAGTTCCCGGGGTCCGTCATGGCTCCCCCTTTGTGGAGTACATATATATATATATATATATATATATATATATACACATATATGTATAAATATATATATATATATATATATATATATATATATATATACACATATATGTATATGTCTGCAACTATATATATATGTGTGTATAGTTTATATATATATATATATATATATATATATATATATATATATATATATGTGTGTGTGTGTGTGTGTATGTCTGTAAAGCAATGCATACCCCGCGCAAATGCACTTACACACACTTACTGGTGTTTATATATGTTTAAACCTGCTTACTAGTGCCTTATTCATTATGACACTGACACTTCACTCCAGTTCACATTTAATTGTTATTTTGCAGGATATACAGCATAAAGATGTCAAATATGTTCATGTACAGATTACCGATGGTAAATGGTATGTGATGCAGTGGGATTCAGAACGAGAATGTCTGTTCATTAGGCAGTTGCTCTAACCAATACACTATTGCTGTGCTCCTTCATTTGCATATATACCCATATACCCATGGCTCCTGGTTCCCCAAACACCCACCCCAACACCTCCCTAACACTGCAGTCATCCATTCTCCAGTTGCATTCACAGTGTATCCACACCACTACACATTGGCCACTCCCTACTCCTGTAGACCCATCCCATCGGTTGACTCACTCCATGTATCCTCAGAACTCCCAAACTTTTAGTTCACAAACATTGGTGACATGAGCGACCAAAAGGACACTATTCGCAATTTTTGGGTTCTCACATGGGACACGCATGTCTTTATGTCAAGATTAGACTCTGTACTTCATTACATCCTTACTCTCGTTAACATGACACTACAATAAATGAATAAGTATGACTACGTGGTAACGCACGTTACACATGAGAGCCTAATTATGTATGTGTTCAGCGTATTTCTTTTTCAAATGGACTGGTTTAATAATTAGCGTTGCCGTAGCAGACAGATCACAGGAATGATTCCATGTGTGAGAAAGTCCTCACATTTCATTTTTTCAGCACAGCACTGACTTCTGACATTGTACACACTTCTGCGTTTTCACAGTTTCGTCCCTTCCCTCTTATGCACAGCCTATTATTCTATGTACTGTCAAGGTTTGGAAGGGTACATTCATGTTATTTATGTCTGCAAATGGAATAAATGTGTTACAGGGAATGTACTTCTACATATAGATGTCTGCATGTGTGTATGCATATATACTTATAACGAACTCGCTGACCTCCAGGAGACGGTCCAATTAGAACCAACCCATCCGACCCTGGCACAACTGGATCCATAATTTCATACCCATAGGTCCTCCACCCCACCCGAGTTCAACATACTCGCATACCATCCATTGTCCAGTTGCTATCGCAGCCATGATACACCTCCACATATTGCCCTCTCCCGAGCATTAGGGGCCCTACACGTATGCTGTCCCAACCCATGTATTCTCAGGCTCTCCCACCATTTAGTCCTTGAACATACCTACCCTTGCTTGTGTAATGGTCAGATGGCCAAATAGTCTATTAATTTTTGGGTAGTCCCACCAGGGACTACCGTCTGAGTGTAAAGTAGACTTAGCAAATCAACAATGTTACTCCCACTGGTAATATCCTGCCTGTGGTGTGAGTAGCAGTGCTTTGCTCACTCCTGCCCAGCTGGATATGACATACGCTGACAGAGCTAAATAATACTGGGGTTGCTGTTGATTCCCTTCTCATTCCTATTGTATGCTTTATTGTTAATGTCGGTCTTTCTTCATAGAGATATAAATATATATATATATATATATATATATATATATATATATATATATATATATATATATATATATATATAGTTCCCTATCAGAAGCCTGAAACACTATAAGCTTGAAAATCAAAATCCTGAAACCAAAAGCCTGAAAATTCAAAATCCCGAAAACCCAAAATCCTGAAACTCAAAATCCTGAAAACACAAATAATGCTAATATGTCACTATAAAGACACTAATATCTACCAACTGACCCTTACCCTAACCCTAACCCTAAGGTCCGTCACTATCGCACACTCACCTGACCCGCGCCCTAACCCTAACTCACTTAAACCACCCCTAACCCCAAAATTTGTCACTATTGCATACATGCCTAACCTGCGCCCTAACCCTAACTCACTTAAACCGCCCCTAACCCTAACATAAAACCAACCGCACACTTACCTGAACCCAACGCATGACCTAACACCACAGGGCTACCAATAGCAAAGCCACAATGACGTCAGTATGTCCATTTTGTGTTTTCAGGATTTTAATTTTCAGGATTTTGTGTTTTCGGGATTTTGAATTTTCAGGCTTTTGGTTTCAGGATTTTGATTTTCAAGCTTATAGTGTTTCAGGCTTCTGATAGGGAACCATATATATATATATATATATATATATATATATATATATATATATATATATATATAGATATATATATATATATATATATCTGTACATACTTATATACATTTCCTATGCTGGGCACTGCTTAGACCCATGCAAGCGCACTCTGACTTGCTTACTGGTACTTATAAATGTTTACTGCTTCTTATTTGTGCTTACACCTGCTTACTAGTGCCTTATTCATTATGACAGTGCCACTTTGATTAAATGACATTTAGCTAAATATCTCATGCGATACTCCTATGTCAGTTTTACAGCAAAACGACATTCATTCCACATGGAAAACGATATGTGCTATTGTTGGGCTCGAACTGTGAATGCCTGTTCGTTAGGCGGATGCCCTAAACACTACACTATTGACGTTTACATTGATTCCGTATGTTTTTTCTCTATTTGAATGATTTTGATGTGTAAGCTACGCTCGGCGGAGGGCAGCAATGCGCAAACGCTGCGTTTTGCTTACACCTTCGATATTGCAGCAATTCAAATGTATAATAGGGACACTGGAACTCTATTTGTGAAAGTTCTAGGGACGGGGCTCAACATTCCACTACGTGCTTGTGTGTCTACTACTTCAATTTTATGTCACTGTTTGTGGACACTCTTGTATGCTTAGCATACATTTTGGTATCCACGGACACTGAATTACTGACTTACTATTAGAGGCGGGCTCTACTAGTAAGCATAGTAGGTTGTGCAACTGTCGGGGCATGTTTACGCCTCTGTAGAGCACTTGTACATGCCCTCTGCACTCGCACACATTTCCTGTGCATGTCAAGGGTGCGGCGGTACGCCCTCATACATATTCATATGGCGCTGCTGCACCATCTGTAGTGAGGATGCTCGGTGCAACGTTAAAACCATCCTTGCGCCGAGCTTCTTGAATCCCGGGGTTAAACTTTTCAGAAAAAAATGCCTGCTGAAGTCTGAGAGTTCTAAAAAGGATAACTGGAGTTGTGACAAACCTCATCATTTCCTTTGTTAAAGGAACTTTTTAAAACTGCCTTTGCTCATATAGGAATTATTTAAAACAATAGATTTTGGTGAGTTCACTTGCATAGGACCTAATGAGTTGTCAACTAATGTTGCCTTTTTCACATTGTTTCTATATAAATTATACATTGTTATTTTCACTCTCAGTATCTCTGTCTTTCAGGTAGAAATTGAAAGAAAAAGGATGCTTCATGCTCATCAAAAGATTTATAAAAATCAGTGCATACCAAGACTATTCTCCATTCTGAAGGAGATATGGACATCCTTGAAACTGATTACACTTATAGATCTGTGATAGTGGGACTGCATATATATCTGCTAACCTCACAAGACCTAAATGTAATGAACGTTTTAAAACATGAGGAGAATAAGTCTAAGATGACCTCCCTGCTTAGTTTAGCAGAAGCATATCTGTGTCAAGTGTAAATGGAAATCAAACCAGAAGTAGATTAAAATTAGGTAGAAAATAAATGTGCCAAAAAACAAAAGAAAGAATATTAAGGTGGTGGATCAGATGAGAAGGCAACAAATGTGGAAAATTCATAAATATATTTGCAAGTACAGAAAACTCTTGGAACAACCTCAAAGATTGGGAGGTTGACAAAGACTGGGAGGTTGATGTCGACCATGTCGACCATTCTGATGGTACAGAACTTGAAACTTCACTAACATTGTATCAAAATATGGACGTTGAAGTTTTAGAACAGTTTTAGAACAGAACACAGTATGTGTCAACACCAGCACAAACAATATTGGTACTGGAAGTAACATTATAACGCATATGGGTTTTAATTTATATAATTTTACTGAAAGAACATTTGATAATAATTTTTTAAACTTGTTTAGCAAAGGATTTACATTCGTGCCTACTTTTAGGTTAGACATTGGCAATGTCTTGATAAACTTAAAAACATACACTAGGGTATTAAATTTAAAAGTTTTTTTCCATGATTCTAACACTGTGTCACAAGATACTAGATTTACACTTAAACGTCACAGCACTTTTATACCGCCTCAGAATCTCATTATACACGTATTTGAAAAACTATGTGAGACACATATAAGAAGGATATTAAGTGAAAAAACAAGTATTACATACAATTTATCTTCAGCGGAACGATTTTGTCTGAAGGAGCTTACTAGTACTAACAAATTTAGAATAATGAAACCAGACAAGGGGGGTGGGGTTGTTATAATGTTGACTGACGATTATATTAACAGGATGGTTAGACTTTTAGATGATGAAGAGACCTATGAAAAGGTGAATAGGCACGATGTTGATAAGGCATATACTAAAATTGATTGGCTGCTTTATGAGTTTTTGATGGATGGAAGGATTGATGTACAAATTTATCACTATATCACTGTGGAATTCCCAATAATACCATCTATTTTTGGGATTTCAAAAATTCACAAACATTTAGACAATCCTCCATTCAGACCTATTGTTTCTGCCATAGGACCAAAGACTGAGGCCTTGGCTGCCTTTATTGATTTTAAGTGTAAGAATGTGTTAACAAAATTTCCACACATTATCAGAGACTCGTGGCATTGTTTGGATTCTATCCGAGATTTTGCAAATATTATTGATGGCAAATTTGATTTTTGTATGGTCACTATTGATGTTATTAATTTGTTTAGTGTAATTCCACATCAAGAAGGCCTTGAGTTGTTTGAAGTATGTCTTAACAAACACAGCACCTATGACAACTCTGAGTGTAGATTGTTGTCACAGATGCTTGAATTGGTATTAGAAAATAATTTTATATATTTTAATGGTCAACATTATAGACAAAAAAATGGTGTTGCAATGGGGGCCAAATGTGCCCCTATCTATGCTAACTTGGTTTTGGCAGCATGGGAGGAGGAACATGTTTTTACTTGTAAATTTTGGAGTAATATTTTATTATATTTAAGATTTTTGGATGATATTTTAATTTTTTGGAAAGGATCTGAAATTGAGCTCAAAGAATTTATTACATATATTGGGCTAACGACAAGTTTTTTAAAATTTACAAGTTACACTTCATTAGAAAAGATCAACTTTTTAGATATTACAATATCATTACAAAATGATAAACTTGAATCAAATATTTATCGGAAAAAAACTTACTCCAACTCGTTTTTACATTTCGACAGCTGTCACCCGAGTCATCAGAAGAGAAACCTAGTAAAAGGTCAGATGGTGAGGCTGTCTAGATTAGTTAGTAGTGAAGACACTTTTTTGGAAGAACTTATTAAATTGAAAAACATGTTTACTTCTAGAGCTTACCCTGAGGAGTTAGTATCTAAAATTAGTCAAGATATAATAAGAAATAGATCAACACTATATAAACTATTATACATTATGGTTTACCATCCAAGGATATGTCCAATGTTAAGAATGTTGGGCATGACACTTTTGTCATCCCTTTTAATGAAAAATCACAACAAATTATTAAAGTGTTACATGACTCATGGGACATCATTACAGAAACTAATACTGATTTAGAGAATATTTTGGGGAACAAACCCAAATGTACCTTTAGTAAAGGGAAGACTTTAAAGAATTTGTTTGAAAAACCCATATATAATGAAATGATAATGAAATCTAAAATGAATAAATGTGGTGGTTGTCGTATATGTAGATTTATTAATAATGGACCATATTTGCTAATCTCTAATCATGAAAAGACGATTAGATGTCCCGGGGTTTGTGATTGTAACACTAGTAGGGTTGTTTATGCTGCTTCATGCACAAGTTGTCAAGCCTTCTACATAGGAAAAACACACAGGAAATTAAAAACTAGAATTATTGAACATATGAGTGACATCAGGACTTTGAAACAAACTAGTGCTTTATACATTCACAGTACTGGCTGTGTTAATTTCAAAAAAAATTTATTTTTTGTAATTGACAGAATACCTCAAGCTATGTTGCACAACGGAGGTGATAGTAAGACTTTGTTGGAAGCTAAAGAATGTATTTGGCAACTTAGATTAAATGCCAATAGGTGGCCTGGTATTAATGACCAAATCTCCATCGCAAGTATACTTAAGTTAAAATCACAATTCATTTAAACACAAATTACAGCTTTTAGTTTTGGTTCTATATTACATATACATTGTGAAATTTTTAATCATGAAAGGAATTTAAGAACACAATGGATACATTATATTTATTAATGATTGTTCAAAATTTGGAAAAAATTTTTAAATTTGCAATTTTAATATGTCATATTTATTATATTTATTATATTAATTCAATATTTATTACAATGTAACATTGTTATTTCAATATTATTATTAATTGTAGTTTTAAGAAGTTTTAGATACAAAATTGTAACAAGAAATTTACATTGTGACCAAGTAATTTATGAACACAAAACATTATGCTGTTGACTTCATTAGGTAATTAATCTTTATATGTATGCTAGATGTACTAACTAATAAGAAATACATCCTTTACTATTGAGTGCTGATTGCTAATTATGGTATTAAGTAATTAAGGAATCTGTATTTAAGGGACGTTGTTGGTTATTTGAATTTGTACTCTGATGATGCCCTAACATGAAAGGGTGAAAGCGCTTAGTATTGTTTAAAGAACAACCTTTTTATCGTTTTTTTATCGTTTGTGGTCCAGGATTATCGAATTGAATAAAGGAGAATTTTTACTACGTTCTAGGATTCAAGGTTCTGATTGTTTTGCTTAACAACCTCATATTGATCAGGATCAAATGCAGGAATGGTTTAGGGGAGGTGAATTTAAACCAAAAGACGAAAGGTTAATTTTGGAAGCTGAAGATAGTGGACTACATACATGTTTGTTTATAAAGTCCTTTGAACATGTGTGAGAACAGACAAATGTAGGTTTTCTAAAACAGGATTAAAACAGCTGCACATCTTGTTGCTGGTTGTAATATACTAATGTCAGAAGGACTGTACTCTGGAAGCATAATAATGTAGTAAGATTGTCGCATTGGGGATTGTGCAAACATTATAACACTGAAGTAGCTGAAAAATATTGGTAACATGAGCCACAAAGCATCACAGAATAAAAAGAAGACTAAAGTAGCATTGATTATTGAAATAGCTACACGCAGTGACTAAGGTGTCTTACATACAAAGAGACAGAATGTCATAAAATACCAGGATTTGCAGGCAGAAATGAGGGCAATGTGGAAGAAAGATACCCTGACAGCTCCAGACTGTGCATTTAACAGTTTTAGTAATTCATGTTGAATAACTTTATGTTCTCACAAAAAAAAATCACTTTTATTAACCCTGATTTAAGGAAAGATCACGGGAGACACTCAGCCTTGTCACGCACCATGACACTTTGCTAGTAATTCTAATCTTATGATGGGTATCAGTCAGGTAAGGACAATTCAAATGCTTATCCAATTTATGAGCAACCTAACAACACTGTGAAAGAGGACCAGTCCCTTATGGTATATACTCTGTTGTATCACAGCTAGACTACTAGAACTGACTTCATATGAATTACAGTATATTCAAAAGCCACACCAAAATGGATCATTTTTATCTCATAACCAGTCTACACCTCCTACTGGTACACTGTTACCAATATTTTTTTTTAGAGCATTAAGTAAAAATGAATTGGAGGGACAAGTGCATCCCTCAGAGAGTACCCCGTCAATGGAAAAGGCTTCCCATCCATGGAAGCAGAGTTCTTCCCTGACCTGTTTCAGACATAACCCTGACCAGTGGATGTAAAATTAGAAATTCACTCCTGGTCTGGTGATTCTAACAGACAGAGGCAGATTGGAATTGCTTGACTAGCCATGCACTAGCTTACATATACCCATTAAAATGACCAAACTTGTTGGACACATGTGGGGAGCCTAGCTAGTCTTATAAAGGCCTCTGTGGTCATTAGTATAGCACACACCTATGAACCAATTTGTCTCAACGCGGAGAAGCATAGGTTCTTATAACAGACAGGGAGCACACTCCTTGTCCCGTAGGTCAGTTTTCATACCTCTTTGATCAACTCTGTGTCCAGCGTAACCTATGGATTTTCTTTTCAAACAACTCATAATAATCCCTTTCTATTCCACTGATTTTGACATGTATGTTTCTGTCATTGTTTTTGTATTGCCATTTCCACTAAAGAGCCATTCCAGACTTCCTATAGCATTGTTAAGAAAAAAATATTTTTTTACATCTTTAATAAGCTCCCTATCATTTGTGTCATAATTGTCTGTGTTTGTTTTAAAACTGATTTGTTCTGTAGTCAGGTACTAAACTGTTACAATTACATCTGTCCTTTGCTTTCTTTTATAAAGAAAAAAATATACACTTTTCTTATTTCTCTTGGAATTGTTATTCCAGCATTTATCAATCTTAATTTTTGTTATTAAATTATGACTTTTAGAATAAAAAATTTGTGACCATGCATATTTTTGTTAACTTTTCTTCTTCAACTTTTGGCTGCTCCTGTTAGGGGTTGCCACAGTGGATTGTCTGTCCGCAGAGAAATTGGCAGTGGAATTTTTTTGGCACTGAGTTGCCAGCCTGGTGCCTAACCTTCACAAAAGGCAGATACATGCATGCACTCACAGCTAGGGCCAACTGAGAAAGTATTTTTGTTAACTTTTCATAAGCAAGAAATAAAAAAGATATTCCTTTTAGAAAGCACAGTTGTGTGCACTTACCATAAATGTAGATGTTCAATTGTATTCACTGTTGCAGTCATCACCTGTGGGTTATCCCTGCTGTGGTAGACCTCGGACGGCCTGAATACCAGAGTCAGTTTTTTCTGCATTGGCTGCTGTCGCTTGTTGACTGACGGCAGGTTGTCAGTGCTATGAAGCAAGGCAGCCGGTGCCATTGCATCAGTTTTCTTGCCCTAACCAGTCAGAAGCCCAAAGAAATATGGTACAGTGGTCCTGGTGGTTAAAAGCCAACATAAGAAGCTTATGACTCCATAAGGAAAGAAGATATAAGGGGGAAGGAGGGAGGCAAACCAGGACTGCAACAGTGAATACACTGGAACATCTACATTTATTGTAAGTGCACACAACTGTACTATGTTCTTCATGTTTCACTGTTGTAGTCATCACCTGTGGGAAGATTCCCAAAGCTGAGCAGAGGGGTGGAAGGATTAGAGACCTAGGCATGGGTGAGCAAGCCCACAGAACTGTAGAGGCAAACCCTGCCCTAGTCTTAGAGAAAAGATGTAGGTGGTAATGTTTTGTAAAGGTATGGACAGAGGTCCAGGTGGCAGCTTCCAAGATGTCCCTGGTGGGAACTCCTCTGGGGAAAGCTATGGAAATGGAGGCTGCCCTAGTGAAATAGGTACAAATAGACTTAGGGGGTGGCTTCCCATGTAATCTGTAGCAGAAATGGATACAGTGTGATATCCATTTGGAAATGATTTGATTGGAAATGAACTTCCCCTCTACCCCTGGGACAAAGCTGACAAGAAGTTGGTCTGTTTTCCTGAAGGGTTTAGTACAGTCCAGGTAGTATCTGAGCTGCCTGTGCACATCTATTGAGTGCAGAATTCATTCCCCCTTGTTTTGGGGGTTAGGGAAGAAGGTGGGTAGATGAATGGCTTGGTTGAGAGTCACATTAGATACCACTTTGGGCATAAAGGAGGGGTTAGTCCTCAGGGAGACCCTGTCTGCATGGAAAATGATGAAGGGCTCAACAGCCATGAGAGCCTGAAGTTCTGAAACCCTGCTGGCTAAGGTGATAGCTAGTAGGAAAGCAGTCTTCCAGGAGAGGTATTTCAGTTCTGCTATTTTGATCATGTTGCCACAGAATCTATGCACATATTGAAAGATCGAAGCATTTGATTAGATACTTTAAAAAGTGTATTGTTCAGGACCCTGGTGCCAGTCCAGAATGTTTTACAGAAACATGTACATTCGGATGAATACAGATGTCTGTCTTGGAAAAATGAAAAAAAATGTTGTAATAGTATAACATTCCCCCCAAAATCATTTCTGTCATAATATTCAGTTGTGAGATTTGCTGAGCTGCTTTCATTTTCTCTATAACTAGAGACAAATCCATGGCATCTAACATGTGAAATTCAAGTGCAGTTCTTTTCACAAAGATGCACAGTTAACTCTTCAGGTTTAAAGCAGCATTATCTTAACTTGTTTCTCACAATATAAAAATATAAGCAAATGTTTATTTTTATTTTAAATACCATCTAGGCAGTTTTGTTTGCATTAACCAATTTATAATATTCAAAATAAGCATTTTTATACTCTTAAATATCATCCAATTAAATTGTAATATTTTCAACTTGCAGTAGAGTTTCCATTATCCTCTTAAATATGTGAAAATCAGAAAACAATGGAAGAGGCAGTCTGTTGTATCCGAACAAAATCTACTGGGTTTATATTATCTCATACATTTTACAATTTTAACCTAACATTTAGTTAGGTATGCTTAACTGATGTCCAGATTTGACAACTGTTAATCACCAGCTAATGCAAACAATTCTTCCACTGTGGAATTAGGGTCCTATTCTAAGCATTATTAGTTGGAGTTCCCACAGATCCAGATAGAGGTGTCCATTTGCATGGAAGGAACAAATGAGTTGGCACAAAGAGACAGCTTAGTTCATTTTCTACATTTACATTCAAAACATGTGGATCTGACTTTGGATTGATAAGCCTTGAAAAAATTGGAGATAAAATGATGTTCAAATGTATGTGTGTAGCAGTTATTTCCAGTGTAGTTAGTTCACTTTTAAATTCCTTGGTATGTTTTATAAAATACCTTGTGTGAGTGTGTGTGTGTGTGTGTGTGTGTGTGTGTGTGTGTGTGTGTGTGTGTGTGTGTGTGTGTGTGTGTGTGTGTGTGTGTGTGTGTGTGTGTGTGTGTGTGTGTGTGTGTGTGTGTGTGTGTGTGTGTGTGTGTGTGAGAGAGGAGGGGTCTTAGACAAGTAATTTACAGAATGCCATTCTATATATTTTCTTAAGAAGAAGTTTTCTATACCTACTTTGGTCTAGATCCATACGTATCAACCTCTTTCCTTAAAAAAAAAATCTGGATAAAGCCTATAACAATGGGGTGGGGTAGGGTTAAAGGCTCAAAAGTAGGGACATATTCTAAATATTCCTCATATAAAGTTGCTAGAATAACATGATTTGTGTTAGCATGAATCTTCTGAAGGATATGAAGACTGAAACTCAAATATATGTCATTATTTACTGACTTCAATCTTCAGTGATTTGCCAGAAAACCAAAATTTTATGTAGAACAGACCAAGCATTTGAGGGAAAAATTTGGACATTGTGCATAAATCTGGACAGTTGAGATGCATGCCTATTTTTGAAAGTAACAGCCCAAGTTAGTTTCTCTACATTGTCTTTGAATGTATATTTAACATGCAAAGGACAATGACATCTACATACATACACTTTTAAAGCAATCTTACACTCTTTTAAGTTCTATATTTCTTGGCAGTATTAATTACAGTGACATGTCCATTTCTACTTCAAACACTTTTTTAGTATTTACCTTTACTGTACATATGACTGGAGACAATTTTAGACTATCTGTTCCAGCTATGCTATGTAAGCTTTCAACCCATGGAGGAATTTATAATTCCACTTGCCAACTCCCAAAACATAGCATATGTCTTTTGGAGTACAAATGTTTATGTTCAGTCTTTTGAATGTGTATTCACAAGTAAAACTTTTTAATAGACTGTTCTTGAAAACTGCCATTTATTTTTACATCCTTTCTAATTGTTGTTTAATGGTAAGAATCTGTGGCCGATTATATTCCTTGAGACTTAAACCTTTCAGAAAAAATGACTGCTGAAGCGTAAGAGTTCTAAAAAGGATAACTGGAGTTGTGACAAATGTCGTCAATTCCTTTGTTAAAGGTACTTTTTAAACTGCCTCTGCTTATATTGTAATTAGTTAAAATAATAGATTATGATGAACTCGCTTGCATAGGACCTAATGAACTGGCTATTGAGTGTGTCTTTTTCACATCGTTTGTATATGAATTAGACATTGCTATTTTCAATCTTAGTGGGTCAGTCTTTCAGGTCGAAATTGAAACAAGAAGGAAGCTTCATGTTCATCAAATGATTTATAAAAATCCATGCATGCCAAAACTATCTATTCTCCGTTCTGAAGGAGGTATGGGCCTCCTCGAAATTGATTACATGTATAGACCTGCGATAGTGAGACTGCATATATATCTGCTGACCTCACAAGACCTAAATGTAGAGAAAGTTTTAAAACATGAGAACAAGTTTAAGATGATGTCCCTCCTTAGTTTAGCAGAAGCGTATTGTTGTCAAGTGAGAATGAAAATCAAACCAGAAGTAGATAAAATCAGGTAGCAGCTGAATGTGCCAAAAAAGAAAAGAAAGAATTTAAGGTGAAGGATCAGATGAGAAGGCAAGAAATGTGGAAAATGTATAATTATATTTGCAAATATAGGAAATTCTTGGAATACCCTCTTGTTGATCAGGATCGAATGCAGGAATGGATAAGGACAGTTGAATTTAAACCAAAAGATGAGAGGTTAATTGACGGCTCAAGATAGAGGACTGTGTACATGTTGGTTTACAAAGTCCTTTGAACATGTGTGAGAAACAGACACATGTAGGTTTTGTAGAATGCAATTGGAAACAGTTGCACATCTTTCTGCTTTGTGTGATATACTAATGTCAGAAGGACTGTACATTGACTGTTGCATTGGGATTGTGCAAACATAATATTGAAGAAGATGAAAAATATTGAAAATATTGGAAACATGATCTACAAAGCATCACAGAAAATAATGGGGTCATCCATTACCAACAGTTCAAAAATAGATGTGAGAAAACCAGATATAGTAGTCCATGAAAAGAAGAGCAAAGTAGCACTGATCACTGAAATTGCTACACCCAGTGACTAAGGTGTCTTACGTACAAAGAGACAGAAAGTCATAAAGTATCAGGATTTGCAGGCAGAAATGAGGGCAATGTTGAAGAAAGATACCCAGACAGTTCCAATAGTAGTAGGGGCAACGGGTCTTATAAAAAACAATTTACAATTGTACTTATATGTTACTGATGCATGTAATTCTGTACAAATTGCAGAAGGAGGCATTACTGCATACATTGCTGGGGTTACAAAGAGTACTTCTGACTAACATCAAAGACTGAAACAACACTAATTTCATGAACTTTAATTATACCTTTGCTTAGGAATGGGGTCCATTCCCATCATGGTTTTAGAAACCAAAAAGACTTGGAGAAATTAAAAAAAAGGTAGAAACTGCTTTTCACATTGTGCACTTATAACACATACATGTGAACCAGTACCTATGTTTAAGTCAAATCAGTTTTTTTTTTAAATGTAAGTGTCTAAGTCAGCCACTTTTCCCCAAATAGTCATTATGTATGTAGCAGACTAACTCAGTTTTCCACACGTCTTGCAAAGTTTTTATCCTTCCATCATAGTAAGTAATGGAGTCATAGTCATACTATTATCAACAAAGCTAAGAGACAACATCAAATCACTGAATAAAATCAAAGAGCATTTTCTACCATTTCCTACAATTGTAACTATTTCTAGATTTCAGTTTCTGCAGATATCTTTTTCATGTTGATAAAATACTAATCACCAACAAGAGACATTTTCATTTTGTACCACTCACAAAAACTGGTTACTTCCTGAAAATAAATAAAACTTAATTTCTTCATTTCAACCAGTTTCAGTGTATAAACATTTTAGCTTTTCCTCTAAAAGGCAACTCATCTTCTAGCAGGTTGTAAACGCAAAACCAGACATAGTAAAACTAGATCCTGATACTTGCACAGCCAGATACAGTGTACACAGTTGAATGAACACTGGGGTAAAAATGGTACATTCTTGTCATCTGTTTCACATTAACTGTTCACACAGGTATCTTACAATAGATGTCTGAGCATCAAAATGGTGTACATTTATACCCACTATATCATTAACGCAACCAGTTTTATGATTAACTGAAAAGTCAGTCATAAATTTGTCACACAAACAATGCTTTGCCTGCACTCAATACATCTCCGTCTCACACACACACACACACACACACACACACACACACACACACACACACACACACACACACACGGTGTACATACCACATTAAGTATTGTTTATGGTGTTTACAAAATCTGTTTGCTGAATGGCAGCTGGAAATCTTCTTTCAAATTTGTTGTGCTCTTAATATGACTTTATTATGTGGAAGATGAGAAGGAAGTTGGGGACAGTGATATGTGATATAGGGTTGAACTGTTGGATGAGCTAATGAGTATTTGTGAGGGGTTAAGAGTAACAAGGCGCTGTATTTGACATGCAAATGCAGATTTTATATCAGAGGTACAGGACTCTACATAGAATTCACATGGAGGGACAGGTGACAGTATCAGTATTGTTTGGAAGAGGAAATTGACAATCTAGATAAATGGTAGGGCAGTAAGTGGGCTAGGATTAGGGAAAATGGAAAACAACTGTGAAGCATGTAGGCACAGTAGTAGACAAAATGTCAGAAATTCTGTATTTCTGGTATGAGAGGGATATGTTACCGAGAAAAATGTGGGTATCATGGCTTTGGACAACTACATTAAGAAGGAAATGCCAGATGCTAGACACAGATAGCAGAAGGACAGAAAATGAATGTAATTAAAGGGAATGCAAAATGCATACCAAAATTTCGAAATGGGATTAGCGGGAGACAAGCAGAGAAGCTGGATATGGAGTAAACTGACAGAATGTTGGTCTAAATCACAACATGAGTGACATGGAGGCAGTTGGTGGTAGATATTGAGATGTTAATTCAGATGAATATGGCAGAATGACACAAGCAGAAGAAGAAGGAAAACTGAGGGCAGACCTGTGGAAGGAAAACAACAGCAGAATAAGCACAAAAGTGGTTTAATTTTTCACAGTTAGTAGTGGAGGTGAGGGAGTTTCTGGCATAAATATTAAGTGGGAGGGAAGAAGAAAGAGATGTTATCCACTGCTATGGCTAGAGTGACAATTGTTGGGGGGTGGTACAAAGAACATGATAGATTGTATGGTAGGACTATACAAGCTACTGTGGCCTTTGGAATGGTAGCCATTCAAATTATAATATCATTCCATCTCTGTGGTGTAGACAGATGAAGTTTTGTTAATTTGCCCAGATGACATTACTGTGAGCAGTGCCTCAGGAGCTGAAAGTACCAAGTGGAGGAGGGTGGGACTGAGTGATTGAAGCTGGCTCACCCCACACTGGGGAGGGAGGAGCTCCTACCACCCATAATTCTAACCCCACCAGGAGTTTTGCGGTCCAGCATTTTGCACTATGGTTTGGGAAATTGCTATATTGTATAGATGTGGGGGACACTGGCCATGCATGTGTAGCATGTATTTGTCTCCCCAGCAGCCTGCTATCACTGAAGTCAGTGAGCCAAGCCATTTACTCTTATCATAATACTGGTATACAAGCACATTAAATACATTTGCTGTGTGCTGTTTTTTTACAATAAATATTAACTTTCAGCAGCAGCCAAGGGAATGGTGTAAAATGGGGAGTGAAGGACTACACCGCATGAGTGGCAGCTAGCTCTGCCAACTGAATCTTGCCTCTGATGGGATGGAATGGACTCACATGGTTCCTGCATAAGTCAGGGGATGAATGGGATCATAGAGCTCTCAATCTAGCTGGAGAGATAGTGGGGGGCATGGAGCTCTCACTCTAGCTGGAGAGTTAGTGGGGGGGGGTCATGGAGCTCTCACTCTAGCTGGAGAGTTAGTGGGCTAGCACTTGGCTGAGATGGTGAAATGAATGGGTAATTAAGGTGCTGGGGGAGACTATATGTAAGGTGGGAGTTAAAAATAAATTTGATACATTATCTATGCTTACTGAATGAAATATGGCTGTGCACGGTGTTTCTATTAACTAACATTCCAATACATGTGAAAAAGCGTAATTATATTCTGAACTTGTATAGACGTTTAGGATAGTAAAAACAGGTGACAGTGTTTGTCCACCATTTTGAAAGGTTTCATTTCTTGGCTAACCAGCACTGCTTATGCCACAAATGTCATTGCAGATTTTGCTTAAGCAGGAAGTGTATGTTATCTGTATCTTGTAAAATTAATAGGAATCTTAAACAAAATGAATAAATTAGTAGCAATTTGGCAGTACATCTGCATAGAGTGAAAAATTAAGCTTCAATAGCATTGAAGTTTACAGCTCCAAGAACACAATAAGTAATTTTTCCACCTAGTTGATCATCATGCACATTTTGCACATTTTTTCATTTTATTTACTTATTATGGTGATTGGAGCTGGAGTGTTTATGAATCATAGCAGAAAGTGCAGGTATAGCACAAGGAAGTGCATTTATCTGTGAGTCTGTAAGCAACAGGTTAATCTGTGTTCTTTTATGTCCTGTTCAATCTGACATCAGGACAATACACAGAATATTTTCTTTGAGGAGGCAAGCTATACATGAAAAAACAGGGCATTACATCGTCACTTTTAAATGGTCATTAATATGGCTTTCTTTGGAATGGCAGAATAAGTGTTTGACAGCAACAAGATAAATTATTTAACTGTGACCATCATATTTATACAGTGTCTTCACATTCAGAGGTGGTGTACCCCATAAGGAAGGTCACATTCCACTAGGACAGTATGTAAGAAAAAATAGCAGAAACTAATGTCGTAATTGAGAGACGCAATGAAGACACAGCCCACGTTTTCACTTTCAAGTTGTTTTCTTATTATAATTTCATGGTCTTCCCACAGCAGATGTTTCTATATTCATTTCATGACAACATGCATGTTATTTAATTTTTTCTCATGGGGCAAATAGGTAATACATAAAATGTTAAATGTGATTTTTTTTTTAAGATAGAACTAAAACCATCACTTATTTGCCTCTGAAAGTTATGTTTTTCAATCCTGTTTTAACAGTTGACACCATTAAAATTGTCTCAATGTCATTTGGCCTCAGGAGTTAATCAATATCACGACATTAATAACTGACACTGCATTTGGAAAATTGTGACCTCTCTATTTATACACTGACAGTCAAAAATTAATTTCCCTCATATCCCAATATCCCTGCTGTACGATTTCTGTACCTTTGTAGAAGGGGAATTCTCCAAAATACTGCAGACTTTATCTTAGCATACACACACACACACACACACACACACACACACACACACACACACACACACATATATATATATATATATATATATATATATTGAGTTTCAGGATTTTGGGTTTTGTTTCAGGATCTGATAGGGAACTATATATATATATATATATATATATATATATATATATATAAAATTTTGTGATCACAATTTTCAGAGGTGGTCATCACTACTGTAAACTTTTGCGTGGTACCTAACTGTAGTCTAAGTGTACTTGTCCTTAAATTTCCCTTGTAGTCATTTGAGTTTGCTACCATTGAAATAACCTATGCAAAATTTTGAATTTTGATTTCTAAGCACAATCAGTTTCCTGGTCATATTTCAGGGTTAATTGTGTAGTTTCTACTTATAGACTTCAGTTTTCCATTGTAGTTCTTAATTTTTAAAGCACGTTTTTATTCATTATTTTTGGTAAAAAGACATTCTGCTAAGGTAATCAAGAAGCATGAATTCCTATACTCTGTTGCAGTCAATCCATGCCCATATTCCAATATGTATAAAGGTAGAATATTGGGTAATGTAATGGAAAAATAATACAAAGAACAGAAAATGCATTTCTAAAGTATTCAAAAGCTCTGCATTTCAATGACGTTGGTATTTTTATGTGAAATGTTTACCACAGCAATATCACAACATTCATAGTACAGGCAATGAAAGGCATTTTGTTATGAACGCACTTTGTGTCACCAGCCAGATACAATCTTTTTTTTTTATTTTACAGAGACTTCAGTAGCTGAGAGAACTGATTAATATTCACCTAATGAAAAAAAATCTTTTTAAATGTAATTTTTCAAAGCACATTTTTTAAGTGCAACACATAGTTCTAGGGTTGGTGGTTTTAATGAGTATTGGATCACCCCAGTTTAACAGCCCTAGGAGACCATTTACCCCTTAATATCACCCATTTTAACAATATCACTAAGACCTTTTGCTTTCATGGCCCATATTGAATCACCCCTCCTACAGATTTCAGATGGATCCACATATGTACATACATTTAGTTCCAGCCACTACGTTATGCTGTCTATGAAGATTTTATATAAAATTATTTCTGATACTGAGCATTGACATTTTTTATCGGTAACCTCTTCTGCTTCTTGTAGGGGTCTCCAACCTTTATTACTACATCTTCAATGCAGTGATTTAGTTAATATTTTACACATGCTGAAATAGCTGATACAAAAAATATTTCACCTGACAGATTTAATTATGTATCAGGTAACTGTGTCAGTTGTAATGTTAAAAATTTGTAATACTATTTAAAATGTGTCAGTTGTATGCTATTGTAGTCACCCAAACAATTGATGTCCTTGAGGTTTCTTGGTCTACTTTATTCAATCCATGTCGATCCATGCTGATTAATGACCAGCCTTTGTTGCCCAGTAAGATACCATCACTTCTCCTTTTTTGTTGTTTATAAATAAAATGCCATGCTTTAACTTCCTCAGCACTAAATGCGTTTACAGTAGCAGTAGGTTGGAGGTATACCTCTTATTTAGCTCCCTTCAGAGAAGTTTACCTCATAGTGATGGCTGTAACTCTGTGCAATGAAACACTACAGAGGAGATGTGCTACCATTCATGGCGTGAACAAGCATTAATGTGATCTTGTTATCAGATTCCAGAGTCCCTTCCACTGTAAATCACACTGGAGTGGCTAAAGTTTCCTGCCCAATTTGCACAGGACATTGTTACCTAGATGAGAGCAGGGAGTTTGAGTTCTAGATTGAAGAGACTGAGACTAACCACTTACTTCTTAATTAAACTAGTAAGATTGGAAAGAACACTGAAGACAAGAGTACTATAGCTACCACTATGTAAGAGCAATCGGTCTAGTTAAGCCATGAGACAGTGAGATATTAGTTAGTTAGATCTGTTAGCAAGAGAGTAGTACTAGAGGGTATAGCCTACAGCTAGTAAGAAATTATTTTTTGAATGTTTATTTTCATAGTCCTGTAGAATCTGATTTACATTCATTTGATAAATATATACAAATTATAATGCAATTTGCAAGGAACTAATAAATCATTATGCAAAAGGAAGAACTTCTAAGCAGGTGACATCTTAATTAGTCGGCTGATAACACTTTCTTAACTGCAAGGATTAAAAGTAGGCTTATCAAGTGACAGTTTAAAAAGAATACAAAGTTTCAAATAAATGCACATTTTTTATGCTAATATATAGCTTGTATTAAAGCTAGAAATGGAAGAAAAACAAAATACTTTGACAGAAGAATTAAGGTATTATAGAATATCTGCATCAGTGTCTAAAGACTGCAAAGACTTATGAAGTTTCAGGGTGTAACACCCCATCTTGCCAAATGTTCTCAGTAAATATAAAAAAAAATGATTGCTATGATTTAGTAGAGTGAGACCTATCATTAAAGGAAAAAAGAAAGTTATATAGGATCTGCATGTTCAAGAAAGGGATAGGATCTTGGATTGACAGACCATTTAATGAAGTAGTATGATATTTTTTATGTGTGCTCTTTGCAGTTAAAGATTTGTCATGAAACATTTGCTGCAGTATATATTCAATATTTCTCAGACTGCATATGTGTGTGTGTGTGTGGGGGGGGGGTGCTGACTGCTTCCACTGATACGTGATTGCTTTCTTTACTACCGCTAGGATGACATGTAATAGGGGACACTTGTTCAGCTCATTGTCATTACCATATAAAATTAAATCAGCCTTATGAAAAACTCCTCATGTAGTAAGTTATTCAGCATGTGCCTAAAATTTCTCCAAAAATGGCTGAATACTGGGGCAATCTACCATAACGTGCAAACATGTTGCTGGGGTGGTTGCTGGTTTAAAGAGGATTACACTTAAGATATAATGAAATTAATTAAAATAGTTGGTCATTTTGGGTATCAGCAGCTTTTCAGGCAGTGCAGGCCACTTGTCTCATTGCTAAAATTCTACAAGGGGTTGAAATGTGGCCTACAAAGCTGAGAATATCAAAAAGAAGTTCCTTGGTATAAATAGTAATATGGGACGCAGTATTTGTACTAAACTGATATGGTGTGGGGTGGCAGATATTACTTGCTAAATCATGTTTGTGTTTATTTTGGTGTGTAGTACCATAGAGAATATGTATAAGTAGGACAACTGACTGCTCTGTGAAAGGGAATATTCAGAAGATATGCACTAAAAAATGTTTAAAATTGCTCCATGTAGTATCTGATAAATAAAATAAATGTCACAACTCTGCCATTATTTCATTGGAAATGAGGGGAGTAAAAAGGCAAATCCTGGAAAAGCTTCAAACTACAACCTGTGAGAGATGCACTTATCTAGCCAAAATGGAGGTAAAGTTCTCTCCAAACAAGACTGAACCTGACAGTCATGAGGAGAAAGTAAACATTTGCAGCACAACACACTCATCACATAGTCTCACTACGTCTACACCACCAAAATCCACAC
Source organism: Protopterus annectens (assembly GCF_019279795.1). Classification (NCBI taxonomy): domain Eukaryota; kingdom Metazoa; phylum Chordata; order Ceratodontiformes; family Protopteridae; genus Protopterus; species Protopterus annectens. Next base: position 289,986,702 of record NC_056732.1, on the reverse strand, counting down.
ATAGAAACTCAAAAACATTCACGGAGGCTCTCAATAATAATTTGCCTAAGCAACAGAGACCTCCAAAGCAGAAACACAAGCAACCTCCATCTCCCAACACAACCCAAATGACACATAGCCCACAGACTCAGTGTGCCATTCAAACACAGCCAATAAGGCAAAACAACATACCCAACACACTAGTCATAGGTGACTCTATAGTCAGGCACACTGATGTCCCACTCACCAGGCTAAACAAGGAGAAGGTTACTGTCAGCTGCCTGTCGGGTGCCAGGATCCGCCACATAACCCACGCACTCAGGTCACTCCACAACAAGTACAAATATGACTCTGTCATTGTCCATGTTGGTGTGAATGACCTGAGACATACCTCCCTGGACTACATGAAAAGAGACATGGAAGAGCTCTCTGATCTTGTAGCCCAGGCAGGTATGACCCTAGACCTGAGTAGCATTCTACCATCGCCCAGAATGATACCACAGTACAAGGACAAAATGATTGACTTCGACAATTGGCTAAGCTTCTGGTGTCATTCTAAGGGGATCCAGTATCTGTCTGCTTGGGATGACATTTTATTTATTTATTTAATGGAGTCCTGGGGAGAAAAGAACTAAGTATGTTACAAAAAGTGATTCATACTAGTTATACAAAAACTATAACACATTATAAATTATATAATAATCCAAAGTATTTTGACACCAGCAAACAATTTAAAATAAACACAGAAGAAATAACTATGACAGAAGATTAGATAAAATTAATAGAATTATAGATTATAAAGAATAATGCATGAAAATTTTGAGTTTATACCATATTCAAAATACTGAAACAGGTTTCTGAGAAATAACAGAAATTTATAAAGGAAATATTTTGAGGTGAGGGCTGGTGCAGTTTTCCCTATAAAGTATCAGGTAAGATGCAAGAGGAATCAAGAAGAAGTGCAAGTAAATTAGCTATGAGGGATGGAAGAGCATTCCCACTTGGATACTAGAAGATCTTTAAAAATGAAGTGGTTGGGGTGGTGGGATGGATGATGGTAGAGAGTTCCCAAGAGTGGGTTTATAGATTTCCAATAGATTTTGTGTTGGACCTCAATATTCTATCAGGAAGGTTGATGAGAGGAGGGACAGAGAGGAGTTAAAAATGAGTTTGTGAGCAAGAGTTAGTTGAGTGGAGATAGTTAGGTGGTGTGAGGAGGACTTGTGGTTGTTTGTAGAGGAAAGTTGGGTTTTTAGGGAGGACTGTAGATTAGTTAGGGGATAAGAAATGAAGTAGAGAGTGATTTAGGTGTAGCTGTAGGTGAGAATTAAATTTGAGTTGGTTATCAATTTGGACCCCGAGTAGCTTGGTCTCTGACACTAGTTCCAGAGGTGAATTATTTTGACTAGTGATAGTGAAAATGTTTGTGTTGAAGGAGACAGCTTTAGAGGGGGAGAATAGCATTAATTTGGTTTTAGAGGCATTGAGAGAAAGATGATTTCTTTTCATCCACTGCTCAGTGGTTGTGAAAGCTTCTTGGGTCAGTTTTTGGAGTGAGGGGGGAGAAGAGGCATAGTGGAATCATCTGCATATTGGATGATGTCTGAGAAAGGAATGGAGTTGTGGAAATCATTTATAAATATGTTAAAGAGAAGGGACCCAGTATGGACCTTGGGGTACCCCAGTAGGGGTATTTAGAAATGATGAAGTGGCTTTTTCCATATTACTGCTTGATATCTGTTAGATAAGTAGTTGGAGAACCAGTTCAATGAGGAGGGAGATAGGTTAAGTCCTGAGAGTTTGGTTAGTAGCAGGTTATGAGAGATAGTGTCAAAGGCCTTAGAGAGGTCAAGTAGTATGGTAGAAACAATTTGGCCAGAGTCACGTGCTTTGTTAATAGTTTGAAGGAAGGAGAGGAGGGCAGTCATAGTACTGTGATTAGGTCTGAAACCATGTTGGGTGGGAGTTAGTAGGTGATTTTCTAAAAGGTAAGGAAGGAGTTGAAGATGAATACATTTTTCTAAGATTTTAGAGATGGGAGATAGGATAGCAATGGGGCGGAAATTAGTAACATTGTGATTGTTACCCCCTTTGTGCAAAGGGATGATGTAGGCCTTTTCCAGATTTGGGGTACTGTACTATGATGCTTTGCCACAGATGGCCTGCACCTGTCGCCCCTGGGATTCCGGATACTGGCTAAGGCTCTTGCTGCCCCTATAGTGCCTTTATTTAGGCAGGGTTCAAGTAACAAATTCACCAACATAACAGGAACAAGCAAGCAAAAACTGAGGGTAATGCTACTCAATGCTAGAAGTCTAAATTTCAAAATGCACTCACTCGAGGCACTCCTTAAAATGGAGAACATCGATATCTGTGCAGTGACTGAGACCTGGTTCAAGGCTCCAGAGAGCACCCCTGCACTACCAGGCTATAACTCATACCACACTTTTCGGCCATGTAACCTGGTCCGAAACACCAAAGGTGGGGGTGTGTCCATATTTATTAAGGATATCCACACCTCCAGGCTAGTTGCTCAGCATAATGCATCTGAGGTTATCCAAGTGCAACTAACCCTTGACAAAACTGCAATCCAAATTGTATCTTGCTATAGATCCCCCACCATGCCCCAGAATTCCCACTCCTCTTTTCTTGATGTACTGGAAAATATAAGGGTTCAACCAAACACTCTAATAATGGGTGACTTCAGCTACCCCACCATTAACTGGGAAAACTACTCATGTACCAACTCCTTAGCGCAACGCTTTCTGGAATTCATAAACTCCAATGCCCTAGATCAACTTATCCACACCCCCACCAGGGGCAACAATATCCTAGACCTAGTCATTACCAACATAAGTGACCGGTGTTCCACACCTGAAGTCAACTCCTCGTTGGTCCGATCCGACCATAAGCTAATCACCCTTGATATCCACATCCCACCCCCACCCCCATTAAGAAAACCACAGTAAAAAATTTCTCCAAAGCCAACTTCATGCTTCTTAAGACAGAAGTAATGAACTTCATGACACCCATGCAGATGGACAATACAGTTACAACTGCTGAATCCTGCACAAATGCACTCTATAAGCACTTACATGAGTGCATGGATCGTGCTATCCCAAACAGAACCAAGATGCTATCCTCCAAAAAAAGGAAGCCAATCTGGTGGTCCCCTGCCATAAACAAACTGTACAACAGAAGGAAGAAACTGTTGCAAAAGAGAGTAAAATCCCATGAGTGGAGGAGCTCCCTGGTCAGCTTCAGTAAGAAGCTGAGATCCCTTATAAGATCCTCCAAAGCTAGCTACGAAAATAAAATCACCACTAATTCCAAGGACAACCACAAAGCATTCTATAGCTATGTCAAGAATCTCAATGGCAACACACAGATCTGCTCTGAGTTACAGCACAAAGGCATGAAAATTACAGAACCAACTGATATTGCCAACATCCTGGTAGATAGGTTCAGTGCTAACTTTACCCCCCCCTCCACCCCCTAAAGGGCCCATATCTATACAGGAAGAATGCAGAGTCCCTGTAATCACAACTACACAGGTGAAAGCTGCACTCTATAAAGCCAAAAACACAGCATCCATGGGACTGGACTACATCCCAGGCTGAGTTTTACATGAACTTCAGAATGAACTGGCTCCTTACTTAAGCACCATGTTCAATAATAGCCTCACATTAGCCTTTGTGCCCACTGAATGGTGCACAGCAACAGTTATCCCACTCCACAAAGGGGGAGCCACCACTGATCCCGGGAACTATAGACCTATTAGCCTGACGATGCTGGTCTGCAAGGCCATGGAACATATCATCATGGAACTCATAAACAAAGACATTGGTAACCTCCAAACTCTGGATCCCACCCAGTTCAGGTTTGTGAAAGGCAGATCATGCCTCCTGAACCTGATCAACTTCTTTGAGGCAGTCACCAAAGCCGTAGATGAGGGTAAGGTGGTTCACACAGCCTATCTTGACCTCGCCAAGGCTTTTGACACCATCCCCCATTCTGGAATTATAGCTAAACTCAATAAACTAGGCATAGATCCCTACATCACAAGATGGGTTGCCAACTGGCTCACTGACAGAAGCCACACTGCAAAAGTTGCAGACTTCAAATCTGACCTCAAACCAGTGAGAGTACCACAGGGTTTCATCCTGGGACCGCTCCTGTTTGGTATCTACTTCTCTCTACTTCTCTGAAGTACAGGCTAACACAGAAGGCCTCTGGCTCACGAAGTTCGCAGAAGACTGCAAACTAGGAGCCATAGTCAAGTCCCCAAATGATGTGAACATCCTACAGAAGGGCCTCTCTGAGACAGATGCCTGGTGTCAGAGCCATGGCCTCAAGCTCAATGCCAAAAAGTGCAGGGTCATCCCTTTGGTAAAAACTCTGTACCCATGAACTACCACATAGACAGCAACCTACTTAACACCAAATGCGTGATAAGAGACCTTGGGACCCAGGTGGACAGTAGTCTCTCCTTTGATAGTCACATCGCCACAGTAGTCAGGAAGTCCTTCTACATGGCACACCTCATCATAAAAGGGTTCTCATCCAGGAAAAAAGAGGTCATTGTCCCTCTCTACTCGACACTCATTAGACCCATTATAGAGTACAACGCCCCTTTTGGAATGTACCTCACAAGACATCTGCAGCAGCTGGAAAGGCCACAGAAGTACCTCACAAAGAGGATTACTGGACTCAAACAAATGCCCTACACTGATCGTCTCAAAAAACTCCAGCTTTACTCCGTAGCATATCGCCTACTCCGAGGTGATCTCTGCCTAACATATAAAGCTGTGTCAAACCCAGAGGTGTTGGACATGCTACACCAAAGAAATCCCAATCCCTCTGAGCTACATGCTCTAGGGACCTAAACCTTGTCACCACAATAAACAGGACACGCTGGAGGGATAGATTCCTATCCCAGAGACTTCCCATACTCTGGAACAGGCTACCCATCTATGTCAAGCAAATTTCTTCATTAGCACTCTTCAAGAAAAATCTTGATGAGTGGATGGGAAATAGGAAATACACCCCGGGGATCACTTCTGTGTTTCTGCTCGACAGTGACACAGGAAAATAACTTTCTTGGGTGGCGTAAGCCAGGGAACCTTGTTGGCTAGGCTTACATAGGCCCTTGGGCCGATAACCTAATACCTACCTATGAACCTATGAACCTATGAAATAGGGAGAGAAGAAAGCAAGGATCCCTGATTGATCAACTGTCTTAAGAAGTACAATCCAAGAATGAAGTAAGGTGCTTACATATTGAGAAATGCCAGCCATGTGAAGCTTTAAAAATAGCCTTGCATAAATGTATATAATAAAATGACATTGTTTACGTATTAGTGGTCACTGAGGGGCCTGCTAATAATGAGAAAAATATCTGTATGTCTTGCACCCATGGGGTCTTACCATTCTACCAGTACAAGCTGAAACTGCAGTGGGCTAAAGAAGCTTTATGTGCTAGTAATATATTGGGAACCCAAACAAAAGGTTAATGATCTTCTCCAACAGGAAGTCCAAAGCAAACCCACCTCCTATCTCATTCTACTCCACTAATGGAAGATTAATAGAACCAGTTAACCAAACAAAACTACCTGGTGTCACAATAGACTGCTGATTGAGGGCTCAGTGTCTGTTATTCTAAAAGTGTATTAATTCTGGTTTAAGCACTTGGGCTTTCAAGCCAGTTATTTTACATTAAGAGGGTTCGTGGTCTGCACTCTTGTGGGAGGAGAGGCTGGACTCTGCCCTTCTGAGCTGGGAATTTCTGGTTAAAGGCTTATAGTGCATGCATATCTGAACTGTTTCTTACTGAAGTTGGTGCGCCTTGTTTGCTGTGGCATAGACTGGATTCGGGCCTGCTGGATCTAGCTTTGTTTGTGTAACTTGAACACTAATCCAGACATTCTCTAAAGTATTCAATGGTATTTATTACTGCTTGGTTGTAACTTGATTAAAGTGTAGCTATCATTCTAAGTCTTTTGGATTAAGCACTTGGGCTTCAGACCAGTTGTTTTACATTAGGAAGGTTTGTGGCAAGCACTGTGGTGGCAGGACAGGTAGCTTTCATCCTTCTAAGTTGGGAACTGCTGATTGAGAGCCCAGTGTCCAAGTGTATTAGTTCTGGTTTAGGCACTTGGGCTTCAGGCCAGTTATTTTACATTAAGAAGGTTCGTGGTCTGCACTCTTGTGGGAGAAGAGGCTGAACTCTGCCCTTCTGAGCTGGGAATTTCTGGTTAAAGGTTTATAGTGCCTGAATATTTGAACTGTATCTTACTAAAATTGGTACACCTTGTTTTCTCTAGCATAGACTAGATCCAGGCCTGCTGAATCTAGCTTTGTTTATATGCTTGTTGTTTGTTTGCTTGTTATTTCCCTGGAAGCTAATTCCACCTAATACGCAACTTCTCAGTGCTTCTGTGGATCACTAATGATATCTGCATTGCTTACTGTACTTATTTCCTTGTTTCACTTGAAAGAAAGTTACTGTTTGTCGTTTTTGCATTTAGTTACTTGTAACACATTGCACTCAAGTTACCTGGCACTTGCTCACTAAAGCAATTATATAAGTCAGCACTAAAAATTAAAAGCACTACACCCTCACTCCCCACTGGCCCTTGTTTTCAATTAAGGATTTCCTAATATTATTCTAGCATGTCCAAAGGTCAGTTGTCAATCTCCTCTCCGGTCCAGCTGGTGAATCTGGGAATCTTGAGGCAATGTTATAACTGCCTCATGTACACAGACAACCCTCTCCTCCTCCCACATAACACAAATACTTGCGAGAGATGCAGCTATTTAGCCAAACTGGAGGCTGAGCTCTCTCAACTCAGGACTGGCAAGACCAGACAGGAGGAGAAGGCAACTACACACACCACAAAACCAGCCTCACATAATGCTACCACTCCACTGAATCAAACACATAAACACACAAAGACATACTGGGAGGCTCTGAGTAAAAATTTACCTAAACAGCAGAGGCCTCCAAAGCAGACACCCAAACAACTGCTACCTCAAGACACCCCACAAGCAACACATAAACCACAAAAGCAGTGTGCAAAGCAGTCACAGCCCTTAAGGCCAAATACAACACCAAACATACTTGTCATAGGTGACTCCATAGTCAGACACACTGACGTCCCACTCACCAGGCTGAACAAGGAGAGGGTCACAGTAAGCTGCCTATCGGGCGCTAGAATCCGCCACATAACACAAGCACTGGTCACTCCACGGCAAGTACAAATATGACACAGTCATTGTCCATGCTGGTGTGAACGACCTGAGACATACCTCCCTGGACTACATGAAAAGAGACATAGAGGAGCTCTCTGATTATGTATCCCAGGCAGGTATGACCCTAACCCTGAGCAGTATCCTTCCTTCACCAAGAATGATGCCACAATATAGAGACAAGATGATCAGCTTTAACAATTGGCTTAATGCCTGGTGTCATTCAAAGGGGATCCAGTGTCTGTCTGCCTGGGATGACATGCTTGACAAGCCACGCTGCTTCGCAAGGGACGGCTTGCACCTGTCACCCCTGGGATTCCGGATATTGGCTAAGGCTCTTGCCAACCCCATAGTGCCTTTTTAGGCAAGGCTCAAATTCTAAACCTACCACCCTAGAAAACAAAATGGGAAGAAACTGAGGGTAATGCTGCCCAATGCCAGAAGGCTAAATCTCAAAATGCACGACTGAGGCCCATCTCAGTATGGAGAACATCGATGTCTGTGCTGTAACTGAAACCTGGTTCAAGGCTCCTGAGAGCACCCCGCACTATTAGGTTTTACCTCATATCATGCGTTTCGGCCCCAAAACCCGGACCACACCACAAAAGGAGGGGGTGTATCCATATTCATAAAGGATACCCACACCTCCAGGTTGGTGGCAACGCACGGCCACGGAAACCATCCAGGTGCAACTAACCATAGGCAAAACTGCTCTACAAATTGTAGCATGCTACAGGCCACCCTCTCAAACTCAGGAACCCCACACAGCCTTCCTGAAGACACTGGAGGGTATAAATGTATCTCCAAACACCATCATATTGGGTGACTTCAACTACCCGAATATAGACTGGGAACATTACTCAAGCCCTAACTTTCTAGCCCAACGGTTCCTGGAGTTCATAAATTCAAATGCCATGGAACAGCTAGTCACTGTTCCCACGAGAGGAGAAAATATACTAGATCTCATTGTCACAAACATGGGGACAAAATGCTCCACACCAGAAGTATATCCCTCATTGGTGAGATCTGATCATAAACTAATCTCACTGGAAATCCACATCCCGCCCCCACCCCAAACAAAAGACCATAGTGAAGAACTTCTCTAAAGCAAACTTCACACTACTCAAGACTGGTGTGGTATCCTTCAAGGCCCCTGAGCCAGTGGAAACCACAACCCAAGCTGAGGAAGCCCTTACAAATGCCTTCTATGAACACCTCCAGGACTGCATGGATCAGGCAATCCCAAATAAAACCAAGACTCTTTCCACAAAGGGCAAACGTCCAGTCTGGTGGACCCCAGCCATTAACAAACTTTACAATAAGAGGAGAAAGCTATTACATGATAGAACAAAATCCATAAAAGGGAAGTCACCCTGATCATTATTAGTAAAAAATACGAGCACTCATAAAATCAACTAAGGCCAATTTTGAGAGAAAATTGCCATGGATTCAAAGGACAATCATAAGGCCTTTTTCAGCTATGTTAGGAACCTGGGTGGAAACTCCCAGATATGCTCAGAATTAGTCCAAAATGATATAAAAATCACTGAACCCACAGACATTGCCAACATACTGGCAGACAGGTTCAGTGCAAACTTCACCCCCCTCTCCCCCCCAAAGGAGAGATAACTATCCCAGCCGAGTGTAGCCTCCCGGACGTCTCAAATGCACAGGTGAAAGCTGCTCTCTAAAGCTAAAAACACAGCATCAATGGGATCGGATGGTGTCCCGGCTGTGTGCTACACGAGCTAAATGAGGAATTAAACCCGCACATAAGGCAGCTGTTTAATCTCAGCCTTACCACAGGATACGTGCCCAAGGAGTGGCATACGGCAACTGTGGTCCCACTCCACAAAGGCGGCGCCTCTACGGACCCTGGTAATTACCGGCCCATAAGCTTAACAAGTCTAGTCTGCAAAGCTATGGAGAGGATCATAATGGAGCTCATAAACAAAGATATAGGGGACTTGCAGACATTGGACCCGACCCAGTTTGGCTTTGTCAAGGGAAGACCATGCCTTTTGAACTTGGTCGACTTCTTCGAAACAGTCACCAAGGCCATTGATGAGGGAAAGGCAGTCCATACAGCCTACCTTGACCTTGCAAAGGCTTTCGACACAATACCCCACTTGGGTATTGTAGAAAAACTTACCAGCTTAAATGTAAACCCATATGTCACAAGATGGGTTGCAAACTGGCTTAAGGACAGAACCCACAGGGTTAGAGTTGCTGGCGCTATGTCAGACTCCAAGCCGGTCACAAGTGGTGTCCCACAGGGCTCGGTCCTTGGCCCCCTATTGTTTGGCATCTACATCCCAGAAGTACAGGCCAACATGGGAGGACTTTGGCTGACAAAGTTTGCAGACGACTGCAAACTGGGCCATAGTGGAAAGTGCATCGGACACGGATATCCTTCAGAAGGACTCACGGAAACAGATAGTTGGTGCCAGAGCCATGGCCTGAAGTTAAACACCAAAAATGTATAGTCATACCCTTCGGGAAAAACAAGGTAACCCCAAGCTACCATATAGGTGGCAATCCACTAAGCACAGAAGAGGTTATCAGGGACCTGGGGACCCAGGTTGACAGTGGCCTTTCTTTTGACACTCACGTTGCTAAAGTGGTTAGAAAGACCTTCTACATTGCCCACCTGATCATGAAGGGTTTCACATCCAGATCTAGTGAGGTCATTGTTCCCCTGTACTCTTCACTTATCAGACCAATGATCGAGTACAATGCCCCATTCGGGATGTATCTCACCTGACATCTGCAGCAATTGGAGAGACCCCAAAAGTTCCTCACCAAAAGGATAAAGGGACTCCAAAATCTGTCATATGCTGCCAGATTGAAGAAATTCCAGCTCTATTCAGTCGCACACCGTCTGCTCAGAGGTGACATGTGCCTGACATACAAGGCCATGTCCAACCCGGAATTAATGGACATGCTCCACCTCAAAAAATCCAAATCCACCAAAACCACTAGAGCAAGCGACATAAACCTTAGCACGGATATAAATAGGACGTGCTGGAGGGATAGATTTATCACTCAGAGACTCCCTATGCTGTGGAATAAAATCCCAGTCCATGTGAGGCAGAGCACCTCGCTGACTCTGTTCAAGAGAAATCTAGACCTGTGGATGGGAGATCGTAGGTTTACCCCGGGAATCATCTCTGTGTCACTGCTGGACAGAGGGCACAACAAACTAATGGGCACAGTATTTTTTCATATAAGGGGTGGCATAAGCCACAAAAATTTGGGCTAGGCTTATAAATGCCTTAGGGCAGATAGCCTAGTATAAACCTATGAACCTATGAACCTATGAACCTAACATTTGATAAGCACATATCACTCACAAGTAAAAAAGTTCACATCAAACTTGGTGTACTACATAGGGCCAAACCTTACCTGAACCAAAACATCAGACTAGCCACAGCCCTATCCCACCTGCTATATACTCTCCTCTACTGTTCTCAAAGTTTCACTAACCTGCTCAAGTCTGATTTACATCTGCTTGATTCCTGCTATAACAAAATAGCACAATTTGCTGCTAATATACCCAACAGGACCCATCATTGCCTTGCTCTTCAAAAACTACACTGGCTTGAGTTTCCCAGTCTGTTATTGCTCAATCAGCTCACCACTGCCCACTGTATTATCCACAAACCTGAAAACTGCCCTGCACTCCAGCCTAGTGCAACTAAATACCAATCCCAGGGCCCTTAGATCATCTGATAATCTTATACTAAGTTACTTTGGTGACTCTCTCTTCTCCTATAAAGTAGCCAAACAGTGGAACCTAATACCACAGAATATCCTAAAAACACATATAGTCATAGTTTCAAGGAACTCCTAAAGGAACACCTTACTCAACAATGGCTATGCTCCTGTAATACTCCTGGCTAGTTTCTCATGCCATCAGTCAAATGTTTCTTTTCTGCTATCTTCTCCTCATCTTACTTCTATCAAATGAAAATACCACAATGGTTTATTTTAGTTATATATCTAATGAGTTTCATATTACTGTCTGTAATAAGGCTTAAGAAATATATTTTCTGTTTACATTCTCTTTTTGTAAATTGTGACTGTAGGCAACATTAGACTTTTTGTATATTCTTTGTAAATCTTTCTAAAAATGTTGTAATCTTTTTTGTACTATTGTTATCGAGCTTTTCGCCCCGGCTCTCTGCTGAAAATGGGCTACTTGCCCAGCTGGACACTACCCGGCTAACAAATGTAAAAGAAATAAATAGATAGAAACCTGCAGTACTTTGGAGCATAATACATGCTTTGTGAACCTTTAGAAGAGTACAGGGACCACAGAAAAGATAGTATTTGCCTGTGCCATTTAGAGATATCCTTAAGTAGAATTTGCATCCAAAAGGATTGTAAGCAATAAATATCTTTGGATACAGGATCATCTTCAGCTCTAAAGTTAGAGCCAATTTCATACAGTCCCGGATGTGCTCAGCAACAGTCTGCTAAATTCTCTTGCAGTTTACATTTCTGGTTCATGCTAGATCTAGAGCTAGCTATATACCTATATACTTGATAGCAGAAGTGCTGAAGGCAAGTCCATATGTTTCTCGATGATGTCAGAGATAAAATAACTAGTGGTGAAAAACACTGTTTTTTGAAGATCGACCTTGAATCCCATGTGTCATTGCTAATCCCTGAAAATTTCCCAACAAATTGGGATCTTTGCATTGGGTTCTGGGAGGAAAATTAGTAAGTCATCAGCATATAGTACTACATCAACTAACTGCAACCCAAGGAGGTGTGCAAAGGTGTAGAGGTCAACTGCTGTCTAAGCATTTCATCCAGAGGCTCAATGCCAAAACAAAAAGCAACAGAGCAAAGGGATTGTCCTGTGTGAGCAATTTTGAAATGCTTAAAGGTTGCAAAATATAAGGACTTAAGTGCACCACTGCCATAGAACAGCGACAGATACTTTTTAATCACACTCGCAAAATAGACATGGAATGAGTACATATCTAATATTTTAAATAAGTAGGGTCATCTGACATTATCAAAAGCATCTGTGGGTAATAGGGCCTCTGGGACAGAAGGTCCATGTATACTGTTTGTCAACCCTCCAAATTAGCAGCAGACAACCTCCCAAGTGAATACCTACAAATCGCAGCTGATGCTCTGGCCTACCCAGTATCCATCTTGATTAACTGATCTCTGTCAGAAAGTTACGTTTCCACACTGTGGAAAGTATCACATACAATTCCCCTTCACAAAGGCAGACCGTACACAGAACTAACTGATTACCGCCCCATAGCTATTCTCTCTCCACTCTCCAAAATACGAGAGAGATGCATACACTCTCAGGTCTCAGACTACCTCCTTACTAACAACCTCCTTTCCAGTACTCAGCATGGTTTCCAACCAAACCATAGCACCACCACTGCCTTACTCTCCTTTACTAACACTATCCTTCAGCATAAAAACAATGGCTATCTCTCATCTGCTACTTTCCTAGACCTATCTAAAGCATTTGACATGGTCCCACACAAACAACTTATCTCTGTCCTCAATAACTTAGCCTTCTCACAATCAGTCACCAACTGGTTTCAGAGTTACCTGTCTGATCGCCAACAATCCTTTGTATGGCAGAATGACATATCTCCCCAACTACCTGTCTCCACAGGGGTTCCCCAAGGATACATCCTTGGACCCCTACTCTTCTCTGTTTACACCAATAGTCTAGCTTTTGCCACCAAACATGGCACACTCATACAATACGCAGATGACTCAACCATCATCTGCTCAGCCCAGTCCCAACCAAAACTGCAAAAAGTCACACAGGAAGCCTTTTCCTCTGTTGAAACTTGGCTATCCGATGCCCAATTAATACTCAACTCAAACAAAACTAAACTACTCATCCTCCAACCCACCAAACATACTCAAAACAACTCTCACTTTAACATCACAGCCAAAGACAACACCACTATACACCCAACTGAACACACCAAATTGCTAGGAGTGGAAATAGACAATAAACTAAAATTTGACATTCACATATCAATGACCATAAAAAAGTCCACAAAAAACTAGGAGCGTTATACAGAAATAAGCAATTTCTCACCAAAGCAGCAATTTCAATAGCAAATTCCCACCTTATTTCCACCCTACTTTATGCCTCTCCAATATATACCAACCTAAGGCAATGCGATCTAAACAAGCTAGAGACCTGCTACAACAAAATCGCCAAATTCGCCACAGGGGCATCCTACCGTAGTCACCACTGTCTCTCACTTGCTGAACTGGGCTGGCTTGAACTCCCTCACCTCCTTCAGTGGTATCAACTCTCACTCGCCCACAAACTAGTAAACCATCCACTACATGTCCCATCCCTCCAGAATCTACTCCAACCCTATCGCACCACCAGACCACTAAGATCCAGCAACAAAAATCACTTGCAGATCACTAAAGCCAGTAACTCTGCTGGTGAAGCACTATTCTCTTGCACCATAGCCAAATTATGGAACTCCCTTCCACCCACAATTACTTCCATACCATCATTCACCCACTTCAAAACTTTACTAAAAGTGCATCTAAAAACATGTTGGCTATGCCCTTGCAACTCCCACTCTAATATCACCCACCCCATCCAACCACTACCGTTCTTTCCACTCCACTAACTACCTTGATTATAGCAAGCTCAGATGCTCATAAACCTAGTACTTATTATACAGCAGGAACTTCTCATTGTAACATTTATTAATGTCTGTTATGTACTTCACAGATAAAGATTCTAATTGTCTACTGATGTACTATGTTCTTCATCTGAAAATATGTTGTAAGTAATTGCTATGTTAAATTGTTAATTGCTATGTAATCCAATGTAACTACTGTCTGTTTATTTTAACTGTGGAGCTTTTCTCCCCGGGCCTCTGCTGAAAATGGACCTACATCCAGTCGGACACTCCTGGTCAACAAATTTAAATAAATAAATAGCTCTGCTTGAGGTATATTGTACCAGACAGCCTTCCTTTTGACAAAACATACATGTTGGCTGTGGACGAGTTTAGAGAGCAATGGGGTGAGATGGGTTGCCCAAGCAACCATGTAAATCTGTCTGTGTTCGGCAAGGAAACTGGTCTATAATTACCATGCTGAGATGGCTCTTTCCTGAGTTTTAAGAGCAACAGTGTTAGAGACTGCCTCCAAGATGGAGGCACTTTTAGTTACTGCAAAAGATGCTTGCTACAATGGCTTATTGGGAAGGGGTGTTTGTTTTGGATTGAAGGCCATCAGCCCCTAGACCTTATTTGGCTTTAAATGTCTAAATAAAAAGATTTTCAAGTGCTTTTCTGTCAGATTTGGGGAGCATAGGGAGGGTTGCAAATGCTATTTCCAGTTTCTGGTTTAGGAATGAGAGATATGGGGGGAGGGGCTCTGAATCTTAGTTGATCGACTGATAATAATGCCTGTATTTATCCAGTGTTCTAAAGATCGACGGGTATGCTTCTCCTGTCAACACATTGAACGTGTAAGGAGTACTTTGGGTACCATTAGCTCTGCAGTTTCTCGCTAGTCTTATTTTTAATATCTCTGAAGTGACTAAAAAACACTGTGGATTTCCCAAAGGGATGACACAATGTGAGTTGACAATATTCTTTCTGTAAGAGTTTTAGATCTTTATCTATATTCAACTAAACAAATGGCCTCAGCTTGCCACTTGGCATGGAGAAAGTCTTTTTAAGCATCCTGCAGAATATACGGGGGGGGGGGGGGGCTGTGTTTTCAGAATCAGCCATAATTTCCTGGGTCTAGAAAAATGCAGGCAAATCTGGCCTTCTGATACAATATGGGAACAGCCTCCAGCATTTGGATGGTGCTAGAAGTTCACTAAAAAGAAGGCAGCTTAGAGCCTCGTGATCAGATACAGGCAAGGAACAGTGCAAAGCCAGAATGCGAATCTAGTCATAACCCTATCAATTCTGCTTGACATGTTAAAATGTAAGGAGCACTGAGTAAACACCATATTGTGTTGATTAGCCAAAGCACTCAGGTCAACAAGAGAAAAATCCCTCGTCCAGCTATTGAGGAACTTTGGTGGTGCTTAAAGGCAGGGAGAGTTAGATGCAGTAGTGTCCTCAGGGGAGATAATACAATTAAAATCACTAGGATGAGGGTCCCTCACATCCTGTCCTGTATGTGATTAAAAATGGGTGCATCAGACTTAACATCCATAGCTGAGTGCAGGCAGGCGTTTACAGTAATAGCTACCTAATGTCTGAAACAAAGCGCCAATCCTATCAACACATCCCTGACATTGAGAAAGTGTTGAAAATGCAGACTTCAAATAGGGCTTTCTTGATAAGAATGGCTGCTCCCCTCCTTTCCCCAGAAGAATACACTGATGCAATTATAGCTCCTTACAGACAGCTTAGCATATAAGTCTGTTAAATGTTTTTCTTGAACTGCCAGGATATTAGGGAATTGATTGTATATTCATGTGTAAGGTCTGGTCTGCTTGATGGTTAAGTTAATCCAATTTAAATTTATACTCCTTAATTGTATAATAGAGCCTACACATACACACACACACACACACACACACATATGTATGTGTGTGTGTGTTTATATATATCTATATATCTATATATATATATATATATATATATATTTATAAATATATACATATAGATAGATACTGTAGGTAAAGATATATAATGTTTTAGACGCATTGAGATAACTGGACATCCACACAGGATTATTATTATCCAGCAAAGTGATACACCTCAGTATTACCTGATGCATTGATGCAATATCTTAATAAGCATCTGTCCCAGTAAGACAATATGAAATTTAAAATGTAAGAGAATAGGTCATTTAAAGGTTAGTAAGATATTTTGTGGTTCTATGTCTGACTATTAAAAACAATGAACCCATAAAGTAGGCATGTTAACCTCTTTGTTGCCAGTCCATTTTTTTTTGCAATATACTATTAAAAGTTTCATGATTTCTATGTGATTCTACAATAGCTTTAAAACAGATTTATTAGACCTCACCCCAAAAAGGGTAACCATGCAGTGGGACTATCTAGTGATCACCACTGCAAATACATAAATAAATACATATGTATTTCTTTCTTGTTTGCAAATCATATTTTTTTACTATTGTACACATAATCTCTAGCAATATTATTCGACTATCTGCTGGGATGTTGTATTAAACAACTTTTAAAAGTTAAAATATCAGTCTTACTGCTGGATTGTGTTGGCAAATTAACAGCACTATGGGAGTAACCCCTGTTTTTTATTATAAATAAACAGTGCAAGTTATATCACCACTAGCATAAATGCAGGATTATGTCTTGGCTGCTTTTCCGTCATAACTTTGTCAAGAGTATCAAACCATTTATAATTACCATTTCTTTTATACATATTTTCGTAAATGATGTCATCATTATTACATAACTTTCATTCATTTCAAAACTTTATTTAGATACATTTCACTGAAATGTGTAGTCCATGACAGCAGAACACTTCAAATTTGAAATGGCACTTGCCATAAATTTCCAGTAGATGGCAGCAAGCACATATCCTCTGATGAATCGCAGTCTTTTAAATGTGTAATTTTCTTTTCTCGTAAATTGTAAATATTCCATAACACTAAATTTACATCCATTCCTTTTTTCTAACAAACAGTTGCAACAGCCATTTTTATTTCTCTATGTCACCAAATTAGTCAGTAATGCAGCTCTAAACTGTCACTAGTATTTCACTATGTAAATGTGGCCACAGGAACACATTACCATGTATATTATACATGATGTTTTGCAATTAATACATGTGAAATTTATTTTATTTTCCATTTGATAACCAGGTGGGTACACTGGTCCAAAGAGTCTTTTCAAGTATGACCACACCAAAAGGTGAAAATCTACTTCTTCTTCTTCAGCTTTTCCTGGTTAGGGGTTGCCACAGCGGATCACCTGTCGGCTCATGATTGGCAGTGGAGTTTTACGGTGTCAAGTTGCCAGCCCGGCACTCAACCTTCCACAGAAGGCACAAACATGCACACACTCACACCTAGGACCAATTTAGTGTGTCCAATCCACCTACAGCATGTCTTTGGGATGTGGGAGGAAACCGGAGCACCCAGAGGAAACCCACATGACCACAGGGAAGACATGCAGACTCCGCACAGAAGGCACCCCAGCCAAGGATCGAACCGGAGAACCTCTTGCTGTGAGGTGGCAACGCTAACCGCTGCACCAAAAGGTGAAAATACAGGTAGCAAAAATAGTACTAACATCACAATAACAAACAGAACAAACAGAGAATGGCAAGGTATTAAATAAACTGCATTTTAATAGTATACAATTATAATATCAAATTATGAGGCATTCATAATATAACATGTTTGCTAGTCTAAAGCAGCTACTTGCCTGGCCAGACTTAGTAAATTAAGTTACTTTTGTTTTTCTCTTACCAGTTGTAATTGAATTCCTTCTTGAAATTATATAGTGTGTTGATATTATGGAATTTACCTAGCAAACTGGTGTACAGGGCTGGGACTATTTTTGAGAAGATTCTTTCTTAGGTCACCAATGATAAGGGGGAGTCTCAGGAAAGTAGTACTAGAGGGGTTTCTAGGGGAGCATGGGCTGTCTCGTAGTTGAAGCTTATTTCAAATAAGACAACCTAAATGCATTTTTGTCTGTGTTATTTATCATGTATATTATAACCACGCATTTGAATATGACCATGAGAATAGCAATGCTTTACATGTAGGCTTCCTGTAAAGATTATGATTTCATGCTATTCTGTATAGCACTTCCCACTTCAATAAGTTATATTAAATTGTTACTTATGACCTCATTTAGCACTATATGACTGGAAGAAATATGTAAAGATAGGTCAGCCAAAGGCCATCTACATTTGCCTTGACATCTGAGAAGTGTATCCTAGACATAAGGGGGCCCAGCACTGAACCCTGAGGTACTCCACTGGTGACTTGCCCATTTAATTACATACTGAACAGCAGCAGTAACAGCTAACTGGGCATTGCAGATCATCAGCATAATTCCCAGCATATAGCAGTCATCACTCTGTCCATCCAGCAGTGAAGGCTAGAAATATAACAGACTACCAGGTGATAATGTGGAGATTTTTCTTTGCTGCAAATAGAGCAAAAGAACAGTTATGAACATCTAAGCTCAAAAACAAAACTATATGGAATAATAATATATATAAGAGAGAAGAGGAACATGCCTTCTGTGACTGAGTAGCTCTACTACAGAAATGGCTGTTGTAAAATAAGGAGCAGGTTACATAAGTGAGAGAAATGCATCGACTGATTAGGGTAGGGGGAAATCAGAGAAGTAGAAGGAGACAGTCTGTTTCTTCCAGCACTTATTTAATAATTCCTCTCATAGGACATTTCACAACCACACACTATAGTAAGATGTTCATTTACTAGCTGAGCATGAGTGTTTTTTTTTTTTGATACAGTTCAAAAAAGCATTAAAACTGTATCTCACTAATAACTGGTTATGCTCTTGCACTTCACCAAGCTAGAGCCTCTACTATGTTAGACCCTACACCACCTTAACTATCTCACAACTCAAGAGGAACAGATTGGTCAATGTTCTATTACTGTAGAAACACATATAATATAATAAAATAGATTGTTATGGTTTAGATCCCAATAACCTTTAAGAAGTTGTTGGTTTACACATGACTCCCTCCAGCAATGATTGAGGTCATTATACATATCTCTTTAGATTAACAAAACTATTACTGTAATATTTCTCTGTTTTCACTAATTGTAACTGCTGTGTATGAATATATTACTATTAGTTAAGACTCACTGCATTTTGTATCTAAATATACTTTGTAAACTTTGTAGTTTTTTTTTTTGTTACATGTTATTCATATGTGTGGAGATTTTCTCCCTGGGCCTCCACTGAAAATGGACCTGTGTCCAGTGGACTATCCCAGTTAACAAATGTAAAATAAATAAATAATAAATATTCAATGCAGCTTCTTGACCCAAAGAAAATGGTTTATCGTGTGGAATCAGTACACCAATTCCATACTGCCTGGCATCCCCTTGCAATGTAGCATCTATCAAGATAGTTCAATACAGATCTTCTGTCTCTGAATATGTTAGCATTTTACAGTTCTTCTCTCTTCTTCAGTGCCATTGCAGATAATTCTATAGTAATATCCTTAATAGCAAACATATTTATGACTGGTTTGGAATAAACAATGAAAGAAACTGTGCCATACAAAAAATCATGAACATTTATTTACATTCTTAAAGAAGTATTTCCTCTATAATCTGACTTTTTTGTCATCTGTTTTCCATTCCATCTGACATTAATGTGCGAACCATATGTCTCCACTGCATAATATAAAATTTTGTACATTTTTGACAACTTGAGATTGTACAGTCATAGTCACTTCAATAACTTGGTCAGCTTCACATCATACTCTTATTTTGTATGATTGCATATTACTATGTCATCAGAAACATTAAAAATACCATCATGTTCCTTGAGTTTCTATGCTGCAGCTCTCTGGCATACTTGCAGATAGGTCATAAAATGGAGGTTTAAGAAATTCATATTTTCTCAAAGCCAAATTAAAATTTGCAATTTGGAACTTTTTCTTATCAAAGTTAATTTGCAAAAATTCCTGATCATAACTAAGCACAGACAAAATATTGCTCCTGACATTGCATGTACCACTTCTCCAGTTCTATTTGTACCTTTATTAAGAGCTCGAGCTCTATACACATGGCCTTTCTTCTGTATTCATAAAGTAACCATGCTGTCCATTTAACAATTCAGTAAATCATGCAGTCACATTCATGCGTTTTGTGCACTCGTACCATTTCACTTGTACTCTTCCGATCTGATGAAGCTTTCCTTGGAATACATACTGTTGATAAAACTGTATGATCTATATGAATATAGTGGACTACTGTCAAATAAGCAAAACAACAACACCATTAGACAACATAAATGTAGCTTCTACTCCCACATGTTGTGTCACCTTTATTTTAAATGTTATAAATAAAAACAGAAAAGTGTGGACAGTCTGCTACCAGACAATGAATGCTGGGATAGGGGCACTGCTGAATATGTTTGGGGCATATGAGAAGGTCCACATCAAATTTAAAACCAACTGGTACAATAGCTAAATAACCAAATAGTTTTCAAGACTAAACTGAAGAATACCAAGCCTTGCATATTGTCAGTATGCATCCAGACTGTCTGCTTACTGTTAGCAAATGAACCAACAATTAATTAATGGAGGCGATAAAGTGAAGCAGCCAACACAGCTTTATCATAGCTAACACTGAGAAGCTACTAATCCTAACCCAGATTAAAGCAAAAGAGTGTGAGTTTTACAGGAAAAATACTGGCTCTCCATTGGAGCACGTGTTCAAATTATACAAGTTATAGCTGTTAAAACAAAAGAAACATTCTGTGAGCAACAAGACATGATTACCAAGGGCTGAAAATTAAGTGATTTAAAGTAAAGCATACAACTACAGTGGAAAACATAAACTCACTTAGCAAAACTAAATGCAGTCTTAAAATGTAGACTAGGAAATAAAACTGCAAAGGAGTAGTAGCCAGGAATAATAAACTAAGCAGCTGATGTTTTCTGTATCACTGACTTTTGAAATAGTCACCACAGGTTTTCTAACACCCCTTGAATTGTGGTAGAGCATTCTTAAGTGTAGCCCCTTTTATATGTTTGTTCATTTTATGTGCATAACCATAGAATGACTCTAACAGAAAGTAGGTCTGAAAGGAGAGATGATAAGTCAGCAAGCAAAGGAGAGTGGTATTACTGAAACTGAATTCATCCTCAAGTCTTGGTGAGTTCCTTCACGAGGTGGACCCTGTTTTTCACAAAATCTCACCAAGATGACACAGATATATAGACTGTATGTAAGCCAAAAATAAAAAAAAGATAGCTGGGTCCACAAGGCCCAGGATAAAAAAGTACCCAATCCTGGCAGGTACACTGGGCCAGGACTGGAAAAAATGACAGTGTACAATCCTCAAAACACGGGAACATTTCTACAATGGGGCAAGGCCAGGCCTAGGGGGAGGATGACCCATCTGTCGTAGAAGGATGTAGAAGTCCACAAAAATCATAAAAACTGATAGGCCAAAGAAGAGCCATAAAGATGACAGAGTGGACTATCGAGGATAAGAAAGAAATTATGTATTGTTACTATTAAGTAAAAAGCCCAGAATTTCCAGACACAGGATATACAAAAAGATTAAGAGAGAAATTAGAGGAAATAAAAATACTTCCACAAGAAAAACTGTCAGAAGCCTCAAGTAACAATTTGTCTTCATTAATATAACAGATTTGTGAAAAACATTATATAGACCAATAAACTTTGATCTGTTTGTAAAAAGAAGCATATGTAGAAGTGCAAAAATATAAACAACAAAACCTAGAGATTTTTGAAAAGTATAAAAAAGAAATATGGACATGGGAAAGAAAGAGAGATTTGATATGGTGAATTTTTATCCAAAGCTGAAAGCCAAATGAATCATTACAAAACAGGTATCCCAAATATAGTCAAAGAGAAATACAGGCAAAGGCATCCGATATGGAAAAATTTCACAATAAAAAAATAAGATCAGAAAGAGGAAATGTAGAAAAGAAAATTAGCAAAGTAGATGTTAAAAAATAGAAGATGAAGTTATGGAATGCCTGTGAAGTGAAGGACTTGGTGTAGAAGGTCCAACACAGGTTATGTCACAACATGATGGAATGAGTCCCCAAAGTAAGAAGAAACAGGAAGATCAGGAAACATCTGAAGATGAAATAAGGACATGGAAAAGAAAAGAAGATCTAATACGGTTTAATATTTATTCAAAGGAGAAAGCAAAATGAATCAATGCAAAAAGAGCAGCACCAAAGATATTTGAAGACAAATACAGGCAGAGGAATCCAGACATGGAAAGCTTTACAATACAAAAAATGAGAAGACAAAGAGGAAAAGTAGAAAAGAAGATTAGCAATGGAGAAGTAAAAGAAATAGAAACTGAGGTTATGGAATACTTGTAAAGTGAAGGATTCAGTGTAGAAAATCTAACTCAGAACATGATGGTGAAACAGATATCCAAATTAAGGAGAAACCAGTGGAATGGGAAGCAACTGGGTAGTTGCCATATGAAGATATTTTGGAGCCTTCCACAGAAAACCAGTATAAACGTTCACTTGAAGCTGCAAAGCAAGGGAAGGAACAGGAAACTGTGGCAACTCTGACACAGTCAATGTTGAGGAGTGATAGGCCAGTGAGTTCCCATATGACAGAGCAACGTATGACACAGGCTGAAACTGAAGAGAATGTTCCATAGGAAGATGCTACAGAACTGTCTATAGAATGCCTGCAGGAAATGGAGAACAAAAATGTGCCTTTAGTTTAGGAGAAAATGAGAAGAGAAGAGTTGCTTGATTTATTAGCGATAGATAGACATATTCAAATAAATGAAAGAAATAAACTGCAGAAGGTCAATAAAACCCCCAAAGTCAGAAGTTTGATAAAACAAATGAACACAGTAATTAGGACTGTCCATAGAGGTCCATGTGTTATAACAGAAGTAAACAGGATATATTACCATGCAGCTAAATTAATTATTAACTGATTACGTTCTACCACAAGAACACAGGGTAGTAAGGCAAAGGAAGGGCAGAAATCGAATACCATCATGGAAGTATCGAATAGAGGAAACTATAAAGCAATTAAGACAAGACGTGTCACTCTTAGAAGACTATAGAAGAAGGAATAGATCAACAAAAATACTAAGAAAGATAGATGTGATAAAGCAATGTGCAGTATTAAAACAGACAAGGATCATTCATGCAGTATTGCAAATAAACTAAAAATTTCAGCACAGGCAGAAAAACTTAGAAGATGCATAGATAAATATAAAGGAAAAGTACAAAATAAGCAATTTATTGATTACCCTAAAAAGTTCTATAGAGAATTGGGAAACAAAGATAAATTAATTGAAAGACCACCCAAAAAAGAAGAAATAAATACATTTTGGAGAAGTATCTATGAAGATCCTGTGGAACATAACAAAGATGCTAAATGGATAGAAGTAAAAGAAAGAATAAGAAGTTTAAAGGTACAGGATATGAAATGGGATAAAGTAACGGCCAGAGAGATTGAAATAAAGTTAAGAAAAACCTCCAAATGGAAAACTGGCCCAGATGCAGTACCTAACTTCTAGCTAAAAGTATTAACATCTTTGCATGAAGATTTAGCCATGAGTAATAACTATTTATATGCGCACCCGAACAGACACAAACTTGGTTAACAACAAGAAAAACAATGCTCCTACTTACGAGTGAACCTGCAAGTTATCCTAAACAATGTAGACAAATAACTTGCCTTCTGATGACATATAAACTGTACACCGGAATTAATACCGACAAAGTTTAAAGTAATTTAGAAGAAAATTCAATCATGGCCATAGAACAAAAGGGTAATAAAAAAAAGTCATATGGAACAAAGGATCATCTGTTGCTAAATAAAGTCATAATGGAGAACTGTAAATAGGGGAAGAATTTAAGTATGGCATGGACTGACTACAAAAAAGCATTTGATAGTATCCCACATTTATGGATAAAAAGGTGCTTAAAAATGCATAAGATACACTCTACACTGATTAATTACATTACAGTGTCATGAAACAATGGCAGACCACTTTGCGATTAAGCCATGATAAAAGACAAATTATTATTCTAGGGATAAAAATTAAAAGGGGGATATTCCACGGTGACTCTCTGTCACCACTGCTATTCTGTCTTGCCCTTAACCCTTTAAGTTGTCTACTTAACAGGTTTGACCATGGCTATAATTTGGTTCATAGAAAACAACAAAGTGTAAAGACCTCTCATCTTCTCTTTGTCGATGATTTAAAACTGTACAGCTCATCAGATGAGGAATTGAAATCACAACTGCAAGTAATCAAAACTTTTTTCAGATGCTATAAGAATGCCTTTTGGTCTTGACAAATGTGCAAAAGCAACCTTTAAAGCAGGAAACTGCAGCACCAAGAAAACATCAGTTTGGGACAAGAACGTGATATAAAAGAACTTGAGCAAGAGGGAGTGTATACATATCTGTGAACTGATGAAAGGTCAGCAATAAAACATGAACAAATGTGAATAAAACTTAAAGAATATTTTAGAAGACTTAAATTCATCCTGAAAACAGTGTTGACATCTGGGAACAAAATTCAAGCTATAAACCAATTTGCTCTTCCTGTCCTAACTTACAGTTTTGGAGTGATTTACTAGCCCCAAAACATGTTGGACAGATTAGATAGGAACACAAGAAGAATGCTTCATGTTCACCAAATGATTTATAAAAATCAGTGCATACCAAGATTATATATTCCCCGTTCCAAAGGAGGTATGAGCCTCCTTGAAATTGATTACATGTATAGATCTACAATTATGGGACTGCACACAAATCTGCTGACCTCACAAGACCCAAACGTAGTGAAAGTTTTGAAACATGAGGAGAATAAATCTAAGATGATTTCCCTGCTTAATCTAGCAGAAGCATATCGGGGTCAAGCAGGAATGGAAATCAAACAAGAAGTAGATAAAAATCAGGCAGCAACTGAATATGGAAAAAAAAAACAAAAGAAAGAATGTAAGTTGAAGGATCAGATGAGAAGGCAAGAAATGTGGATAATGCATAAATATAGTTGTAAGTATAGAAAATTTCTGAAAGAACTTCATGTTGATCAGGATCAAATGCAGGAATGGTTAAGGAAAGGTGAATTCAAACCAAAATATGAAAGGTTAATATTGGCGGACAAAGATAGTGGGCTATGTACACACTGGTTTACAAAGTCCATTGAACATGTGGGAGAAACAGACAAATGTAGGTTTTATAAAACAGAATTGGAAAAAGTCACGCACCTTGTTGCTGGTTGTGATATACTAATGGCCGACGGATTGTATACTGAAAGGGACAATAATGTGGCACGACTGTTGCACTAGGGATTATGAAAACATTATCGTATTGAAGTGGCTGAAAAAACACTGGAAACATGAACCACAAAGCATCATAAAAAATGATGAAGTCTACATCACATGTACAATCACATGTCTATGACACCATTATCAACAGTTCAAATAATAGATGTGAGAAAACCAGATATAGTGGTCCATGAAAAGAAGAGAAAAGTAGCATAAATCATTGAAATCACTATACCCAGTGACTACAGTGTTTTTCTTACAGAAGACACAAAGTCATAAAATATCAAGATCTGGAGGCAGAAATGAGAGCAATGTGGAAGAAAGATACCCAGACAGTTCCAATAGTAGTAGGAGCACCAAGACACTACAGTCATATTTAGATATGTTACCAGTACATGTAACCCCATACAAACTGCAGAAGGAGTCATTGCTGGGCACATTGCAGGTGCTGCAAAGAGCACTTCTAGCTAACATCAAAGATTGAAACAATACTAATTTCATTAACTTTAATCATACTTTGACTTAGGAATGGGGTCCATTACTGGCATGGTATTAGAAAGCCAAAGGATTTGGAGAAATTAAAAAAAGTAGGACATTTTTACAGAAAACTGGTATGGAGTGATACAGCCACATTTACAGCCCAGATAACTCAATGTTTGATTCTTGGGCTCAGTCCTTGACAGCACAGGCAGAGAGGATGGTCATACTCTCCAGGAGGTGAAAGGACACCCACACACTACACAATGACTCCTCTCTGAGTCACCAGGTGGGCAACAATATTTAGATAGGGCATCCTGCTGTCATCAAGCCTTTTGTAGAATTGAGGGACAAGGAATGACTGATGTCAATTACTTTTCCAACCTTAGGCTGTCATTGATGTTCATAGGTAGTTACTAAGCTTGCAGTCCAGGGGACTATTGAGGAGACTAGCCCAAATTCCCTCCTGCCCCAAGCACTGTCTGGTTAAGTGACTTGCGTAAGGTAAAAGAGTAGGCAAACTAGCGCTGAGGGGATCAAACCTTTTACCACAAGAACTTCAGCTCACTGACTTAACCATCTGCACCAAATGCTGGAGAGCAGGAGGAAGGGAATTCAGGAAAACACTTCTGAATTGCAATGTGATGCTGCACCATGTGCCTCTACCTCTCTGCCAGCCCTGAACATGGGCTGTAGAGCATCTGGGGATGTATAGAGTACGGTAGACCTGGCAGATGAAGAGAGGCTCTTGGGGCAGGTAATGGTCTGCTGTGGGGAGAAAGAAAAAGTGTAGCAAACAAAACATATTGACCAAGACACAAATCATGACTATTGCTTCATACTCATTTACTGTAAGGCATCATAAGTTTTTATCCTGCACCAGATAGTTTTTGTAGGATGTTTAAAACATACCAGTATATTTTTATTTGTATGTGACAATGTTTTTGTGGTGCACTTTTAATATCTGAAAAAGACTGATGTGTGGAGGATAATATTGTGGCTCATTGCATTAAAATGTATTTATAGTACCAGCTGTGCCTTTTTGTATGTGTGCCTGTGAGTGTTTGTGTGTGTGTGTGTGTGTGTGTGTGTGTGCGTGTGTGTGTGTGCGTGTGTGCGTGTGTGTGTGTGTGTGTGTGTGTGTGTGTGTGTGTGTGTGTGTGCGTATGTGTGCATGTGTGTGTGTGTTTGGGTATGTCATTGGTCACATTATCTTTCACAGAATGTGCAGAATGCAATACTTTTTTATACTTATTCTCAAGCTAGTCTAGTCCTGCCTAATTTCAGAACTTTCCCGCTTGTGGTTCTATCTTTCTGATTCAATCTTGGCTCACTTAAGGGTTGCTATAACCTTGCAGCCATGGTTGCATCTGTTCTTTGTGTTTCTGGGAGTAAATCTATAACTGATATGGGGTATGCTGCCATAACTCCCAAAAATCTGTGCATTTCCTTAAGGTCATTGCATTTTGTTAATAGAAACATTTCTTTTTTCACCATTTCTGTGTAGAAGCACCAGAGTTTCCATTATAGTAACAGTGGTGCAGAGACTTCATAAAGTATCTTAAGGTGCTCATGCACATATTCCTAATAGCATACACTGCATTAGACTGTAAATATTCTGCAGAGATGCCTTTACCCAGAATTCTCAGCTACAACCATTAAAAGAACTTCATCTGGATCCCTGAGTTCTCTTCCACTAGTGATGATAGCAGAACAATAGGCATTAGCTGTCTATATTGTTCCAAGAAGTTATAGTACCTTAAATCACATCCTACTTGATCAGTGGACTTCTTCAGCAAAACCTATTCAATAAAAAATTAACTTAGAGCTATGAGATAAAGTGGAGCACCAAGCAACTTCCTTTGCAGTATAAAAGGACTTAAACAACATTGTGAGGTCACATGGCCTTGGCAGAAGTTTGCAAATTATGCTACAAATCATTTGTCAGATGATCAGCCCTTGATGGATTCATACAACCTGAGGTTTGCCGACCTTATTTCTACCCTCAGTATGGAAGCAAGATAAAATTTAAATAGATTAACATAAGCTAACAAAATATTTGAAATATAAATACAGTAGAAGGTGTTTATTCCCTTTTCTGTTCTGTTACTATTGTTAAGTTGACCTAGTACTACAAAATACATTTTAATACTGGCTAACAATTGCAAGTCTATGTAGGCAAGTACAAACTTCCATTTGCTACTACTTTCTGCAAAATTTGAGAAATACTATAATCAGCAATGTCAATTTACACCATCTAAGGATGCAGCAAACCATCAGTTAGTCAGAACGAAGATGATTACCATGTATAGTTTGGCCATTTTTCTGTTGGAGATATCAGCAACTTCATCATCATTGTCATCCCCGTCTGGTAGATCAGGTTTCTTGCCTATGACCTTAAAATAAAGCAAAAAATAAATAATAAGTATAATCCTTTATTCGTTTTTTAACTGTTTTTACAATATTTCATTTTTTTTTTGTTGTTGTATGTGGGAATCAGTTAGACACATTGATACTTGTTTAAATTTGTCCCCCAGATCATATTATTATACATCTAATTTAAATTATATCATACTCACTGTAATGCAAGAAGTTCAATTGTTCGTAGTTATTTTTTTCCCCATTTATTTTTCCTCATTACAATAACTGTAGTGGTCTACATGACACTGTGGAGGGACTCCTCACTATCTAGCACAAACTTACCTTTACAGTGCCCTTATTACCTTTGTGGTGATCAATGCAAATAACAAGAATCCTTTAGTTACAATGGACTTATTGAAGCAGCCACAGGGAATCTAATTCTGCTGTGGACTGTGTGCATGTGTGTGTGTGTGGTGTGTGCGTGTGTGTGTGTGTGTGTGTGTGTGTGTGTGTGTGTGTGTATGTGTGTGTGTATGTGCATGTGTCTGTGTTTGTGCGTGCATGCGTCTTTCTCGTTTGCTGCCTGTGTGTCCATATATAGATAGATAGATATATGGCATGGGAAAAATATGGATTTTATTCCTCTGGCTGATGGAATACCTGGTGAAATACACTGAATTACTCCTACACCAGCTCTCTGTTTAATACTTCATCTAGATTAGTAGCACTGTGGTCTCTTGACAGCGTCATTTACAACTGTTGCTGTATATGTGAAGTAAATCAGCTAAAGGCATCATGATACCAAAGCTGTATTAATAAGCCGAAAAAAATGTTATTCAAAATAATTTCTTTTCTTTCCAAACTACATTTTATCAGATTATGTAGGTTATCTGGACAGCTTTTAAATGGTATATGTTTGATTCCAATTTTTCTGAAATGATTTTGAAGCTAGAGTTTGCTAGATACTAGTTATATAAATTCCCATTGTGTGAGACAGTTAACAAGAATACTTTGGATTGCAAAGAAGTTTGGCGACTTGATTATAATACTAAGCAACCAGCAACAGGCTGCAATTATAGTAAATGAGCTATGCTCATGGGCAATTAATTGTCAACTTCTGTGAAATTTATAGCAAACAAATAAAATATCTGCATATAGTTCAATAGATAAAACCTATAGTAGACATTCAGCAAACTTGGCCCAGAACATTCGACTGTAGCTGGAAATTCTGAGTTGTGTTTAATCTGGTGAACATTTTCTTACAGCATTTCCAGCTTCCAACATTTAATCCCAAATTTTCAATAATCCTCCTATAAAGGTACACCAAGTAAAACAGTCAAAAAAGATGATTTGGTCTAGAGTCAGAAAAAAATGGTCTTTGAGAGAGAGAACAACATACCAACTGTGCCATAAAACAGGAGATAAGATCTTGTGAAAGAGTATCTTAAAATGGGCTCCAAATTGGAATGTCAAAAGCATTTATATAGTATGGTGAAGATTTTTCTAATTTTGTTTTAAATTTTCTGTACTCTTAAATCAGATTTCCAACATGTCAAGCATAAAACCCCATTTCAAATCAGATTTTCAAAATGTCAAGCATAAAACCCCATTTCAAATCAGATTTCCAACATGTCAAGCATAAAACCCCATTTTAAATCAGATTTCCAACATGTCAAGCATAAAACCCCATTTCAAATCAGATTTCCAACATGTTAAGCATAAAACCCCATTTCAAATCAGATTTCCAACATGTCAAGCATAAAACCCCATTTCAAATCAGATTTCCAACATGTCAAGCACAAAACCCCATTTCAAATCAGATTTCCAACATGTCAAGCATAAAACCCCATTTCAAATCAGATTTCCAACATGTCAAGCATAAAACCCCATTTCAAATCAGATTTCCAACATATCAAGCATAAAACCCCATTTCAAATCAGATTTCCAACATGTCAAGCATAAAACCCCATTTCAAATCAGATTTCCAACATGTCAAGCATAAAACCCCATTTCAAATCAGATTTCCAACATGTCAAGCATAAAACCCCATTTCAAATCAGATTTCCAGCATGTCAAGCATAAAACCCCATATTTCCTGTTTTCTTTTCTTATTTATCATGTTTTTCTTTCTTATATGGCCTAAATTGTTATATATATGTATTACTAAACCAGGATTTAATCCTATTTGTTGCATTATACTTGTTCATCCAATCAAACTTTGTTCTTATCATTTTTATGTTATAATCTGTTTGTACCTTGTGGAGCTTTTCTCCCCGGGCCTCTGCTGAAAATGGAGATGCCTCCAGTCAGACTAGCCCGGTTAACAAATGTTAAATAAAAATAAAATAAAATAAAATTTCCAACATGTCAAGCATAAAACCCCATTTCAAATCAGATTTCCAACATGTCAAGCATAAAACCCATTTCAAATCAGATTTCCAACATGTCAAGCATAAAACCCCATTTCAAATCAGATTTCCAACATGTCAAGCATAAAACCCCATTTCAAATCAGATTTCCAACATGTCAAGCATAAAACCCCATTTCAAATCAGATTTCCAACATGTCAAGCATAAAACCCCATTTCAAATCAGATTTCCAACATGTCAAGCATGAAACCCGTTTCAAATCAGATTTCCAACATGTCAAGCATAAAACCCCATTTCAAATCAGATTTCCAACATGTCAAGCATAAAACCCCATTTCAAATCAGATTTCCAACATGTCAAGCATAAAACCCCATTTCAAATCAGATTTCCAACATGTCAAGCATAAAACCCCATTTCAAATCAGATTTCCAACATGTCAAGCATAAAACCCCATTTCAAATCACATTTCCAACATGTCAAGCATAAAACCCCATTTCAAATCAGATTTCCAACATGTCAAGCATAAAACCCCATTTCAAATCAGATTTCCAACATGTCAAGCATAAAACCCCATTCAAATCCGATTTCCAACATGTCAAGCATAAAACCCCATTTCAAATCAGATTTCCAGCATGTCAAGCATAAAACCCCATATTTCCTATTTTCTTTTCTTATTTAACATGTTTTTCTTTCTTATATGACCTAAATTGTTATATATATGTATTACAAAACCAGGATTTAATCCTATTTGTTGCATTATACTTATTCATCCAATCAAACTTTGTTCTTATCATTTTTATGTTATAATCTGTTTGTACCTTGTGGAGCTTTTCTCCCGGGGCCTCTGCTGAAAATGGAGATGCCTCCAGTCAGACTAGCCTGGTTAACAAATGTTAAATAAAAATAAAATAAAATAAAATTTCCAACATGTCAAGCATAAAACCCCATTTCAAATCAGATTTCCAACATGTCAAGCATAAAACCCCATTTCAAATCAGATTTCCAACATGTCAAGCATAAAACCCCATTTCAAATCAGATTTCCAACATGTCAAGCATAAAACCCATTTCAAATCAGATTTCCAACATGTCAAGCATAAAACCCCATTTCAAATCAGATTTCCAACATGTCAAGCATAAAACCCCATTTCACATCAGATTTCCAACATGTCAAGCATAAAACCCCATTTCAAATCAGATTTCCAACATGTCAAGCATAAAACCCCATTTCAAATCAGATTTCCAACATGTCAAGCATAAAACCCCATTTCAAATCAGATTTCCAACATGTCAAGCATAAAACCCCATTTCAAATCAGATTTCCAACATGTCAAGCATAAAACCCCATTTCAAATCAGATTTCCAACATGTCAAGCATAAAACCCCATTTCAAA
Organism: Protopterus annectens; assembly: GCF_019279795.1. Lineage (NCBI taxonomy): Eukaryota > Metazoa > Chordata > Ceratodontiformes > Protopteridae > Protopterus > Protopterus annectens. The sequence continues at coordinate 289,954,873 of NC_056732.1, read as the reverse complement.
TCAGATTTCCAACATGTCAAGCATAAAACCCCATTTCAAATCAGATTTCCAACATGTCAAGCATAAAACCCCATTTCAAATCAGATTTCCAACATGTCAAGCATAAAACCCCATTTCAAATCAGATTTCCAACATGTCAAGCATAAAACCCCATTTCAAATCAGATTTCCAACATGTCAAGCATAAAACCCCATTTCAAATCAGATTTCCAACATGTCAAGCATAAAACCCCATTTCAAATCAGATTTCCAACATGTCAAGCATAAAACCCCATTTCAAATCAGATTTCCAACATGCCAAGCATAAAACCCCATTTCAAATCAGATTTCCAACATGTCCAGCATAAAACCCCATTTCAAATCAGATGTCCAACATGTCAAGCATAAAACCCCATTTCAAATCAGATTTCCAACATGTCAAGCATAAAACCCCATTTCAAATCAAATGTCCAACATGTCAAGCATAAAACCCCATTTCAAATCAGATTTCCAACATGTCAAGCATAAAACCCCATTTCAAATCAGATTTCCAACATGTCAAGCATAAAACCCCATTTCAAATCAGATTTCCAACATGTCAAGCATAAAACCCCATTTCAAATCAGATTTCCAACATGTCATGCATAAAACCCCATTTCAAATCAGATTTCCAACATATCAAGCATAAAACCCCATTTCAAATCAGATTTCCAACATGTCAAGCATAAAACCCCATTTCAAATCAGATTTCCAACATTTCATGTCATTAGATAAAGCAAACTCTACTGTTTTCCTCTAGCCTGAAGGTGATTTCATGTAGTAACATTTAATTCTCACATCAGCCTAGATATTTTTCAGGGGTCAACTTCACTTTGTCGAAAAACCTATTCAACGAATAAGGTTTGACAAAAAGGTATTCGACAAATTTTCAATGAAGTGAAGTAGACCCATTTTTCAGTGACAGTGCTATAATTTCCATAACTAGAGCTTTAACAGGTTTATTCTAAAAGAATAGTCTGAAAAATAATGTAATTAATAATGTTTATGAATCTGCATTCATTTAACTGATACTTTTCCATGTTTTTACCTTTTTACATTCTATTGAAATTAAATGCTTAACTTGCCATCCATGGTACTTACAGAGTACCATGCATCTGTTCACTGAAGAGTTGCAAAACCAAAGCTAACAAAAAATGTCATTTCTTGAGGAAAAAGTGTCCTAAATACATAAGCATCTTGAGGAGCCTTACACTGACATAAACTTTCACTTCAGACTTATCACCTTAGTTGTTCCCTCAATGCACCTTTAATGGAATATTATTATCCACACTTTTTTGCCTTCTAGCACTTTAATCAAATTATCCATAATAATTTGATTAGCCTTAAGGAACTGTATTATTAAAAACAAATGAGTGAGGCATGTGTAGAACCTGACCCCACAGCATCCAGATTATAATGGAGTAATAATTGCAACATATCTATTGAAAAAAAAATACATTTTCTGAAGATGCAAACAGGTTTTATGAGCAATTGAGGCAATGCATATATTACAACCTTGCCTGGAACTAAACAAGTATTAAAATCAGGTGATCTTTAGTAATATTACATCTCTGTCACAATGTCATTTATTTCATTATAATGGGACACAGTGTACAGGACAGATGTGTGAGGGCCACCAATAGGAACTAAACACATCATTCTTACTACTAGTGCTATTACTGGAAATGCCTCAAGTGCTGCACTAAAAGATATAGTGGTAGTTATGGTAACCCTGACTGCAACTGAGATATCCATCAGAAGAACTGTTATCACAGTTTAGTCAGAAGAATTGCTAGGCATGTACAAAAACTTAAAAAAGAGTTACAGGCCACTGAAGAGTGAGCCAATAGCAATAGCAAAATCTGTACCACAGCATTATCACAGTTATGTAAAAGATGTTATGAAGTCCTGTTAGTCATAAAAGTGGCATTTACCATGCACATGATAACAGCCATATCTCTGGACAATCAGCTGCTATTGCAGTTTAACTGGAAAAGTTTTGCTAGAGAATATGGTTGGATTCACACAATAATACATGATTACTAGCAAGATTTATGAGACAGCTGAAAAAATGAAAATAAACATTGCAATTTTCATCTCAGATATAGTTTTACAGGAAAAAAATTTTCCTGAGGACTAATGGTGTCTTGCAAAACCTGCTGTGCTCAGGTCCTGATTACTGAGTTGTATCACGCATAGAAGCAGTCCCCTTAAAAATGTGTGAATGCTGTTTCCAACAGTTTTTTTGTGTCATTCAAAGATGCATTTGGCCAAATGCTATACAAAGAAACACAACTGACTCATTTTCCAAAGTTCACTCACTAAAGCAATTTAAGTTTATAAAAACAAACTGTCCAAATGTCCTCCATCAATTAACTACAAGAGTAAAAAAACTGAACAGCAAAAATGAAGAACTCCTGTAGAGACAAAGCAGACTCCAAATAATCAACACCAGACTGTTGCAGGCCAACCGTCTGGTGTTGATTATTTGGAGTCTGCCTTGTCTCTACAAGAGTTCTTCTTCATTTTTGCTGTTCAGTTTAAGTTCATATTCATCATATAGATTTCATGATTTATTTATTTTATGACTATGCAGTACAGTGGGAGGCAAGCAGGGTTTATTCTCAAAAATGGAATTCCCAAACTGCACTGGCTGAAAAGATACTTTTTAAGTGTGTTTTTTGCAAGGGGGTCAATTGCCCTTGCACCCCTTCATGTGGGGGCAAGGTCCTCAGCACCCAAACCAATATATACTAACCCCACAGTAGCATCAACGTGAAGAAGGGAAAATTCCCCAAAAAGGGCACCACTGCCTGCAAATCTTGCTAACAGCGATTTTCAATGGAAGAACTCCACTCCTCAGTGGATTGAACCTCAGGAAACTGAAGCTTGAGTGTTTAGTCTTCATTCACCAGTAAGGCAACCATAAGAAACAAAAGACAAAATACATATCACAAGATTTCTATATTAAACTATTAGAATAAGACTGGATAGCATTATAACTAAAGACCAGTTATGTAGGAACATATAGGCAACAGCAGTGGACTAAAAATATTACAGGTGTATCGGTCATGCTGCAATCATAACAACACACAAACACACATGCACAAGCATGCACAAGCATGCACACACACACACACACACACACACACACACACACACACACACACACACACACGCATATATGCACATGCATGCTCACACATGACTGAGAAGCAGTATGTGTTAAACAGCACAAAAAGCACTGCAGCAAATTCAGTACTGAAAGACAAAGAGACAGAGACACTGTCAGGTCGATAGTAAGAGTTATAAGGTTAGTCTTATTTATTATTTTATTTGGGAGGAGTCAAAGCATGACACCAGTATGGAGTAAAACAGACTCCATGAAGAATTTAACTTTTTTGTGTTTTGACCTCATTTTGGGACATATCATCTGAGTGTTGTTCAAATCTATCAGACTCCACTCGTGCAATAACAGAAATAGTGTCACTGTGGAGGAAGGATACTGTTAATGGATTTGTATCATTTTTGCCCTTATACTTGCCAGTCATAAGGTTTCTTTTTTAATTTTATTACAGAGGTTTCATTGCATTTTGCTTGGTGATCATGTGTTTCTTTTTTTTTATATGTTGAATCCATTCCACTGAAAACACACCTTCTGGGCATTAAAAATGTTTGGATTCTTTCTGGGTTAATGACTCTCTGTTTCTGTTAGGCATTGAGTTGAGGGATACCTGTTACAGACATGATACACGTGCTAGAGTAATTATTCATGCCTTGTATCCTCTCCTTGCCTACCAGTTAGTACTTGTAATAACAAGTCACAATTACATAGGGAAGGTGTGTTGTGCAGACCTCTCAACCAATCAGGGACAAATTTGAACAGAATCAGGGAAAAGTCTAGAAAAAATCAGGGACAATCAGGGACACTTTTAAATTATTAGTGCTATTAAGTTGAAACATTGAGAGAATCAGAGCATATGAATTGATACACCTTTTCTGAAGTAAAATAAGTGTATAACTCTTAATTATTGTCATTACTTATTAAGTGTAATTCACCACCTTTCTGCCCAAAGTCAGTAGTTTTAGGAAGTATTCAGAGGGACAGAGCAAAATTTTGAGTCAAAATCAGGGACGTCCCTGAAAATTAGGGACAGTTGAGAGGTATGGTGCTGTGTCTGCTGTTGTTCTGGGTACACGTACACCTATGGCATCCTCATTTACCTCTCCGGCTCAGATGAAGAATGACTTTGCTTTGTTGTATTATTTCATAAAACTCTAGTAACTCCAATGTAAGTGACTAACTGTATTGTAAATTTTCCAGGTGTTCCATGCGTTATACTTCTCAAATCTATTTTCAGCTTCTTTTAGCTACATACCCCACATAATAGTCATTATTTTCTTCCCAAAATATTGTTGATGATGACACTATTTCTGTCTCAAACCTTGAGTATCTTGTTTTCTTCCTATATTACTCATTCACATTCACTCGAGTGCCGCACATAACATGCTTTATTATGTCTGACTGCTGTCAGCTGACCAGTGATCATGGATTGTGAAGAATCCCTCTCTCAAATGGATAGGTTTGCAGATGTGTAATCAAGGAAACTGGCTGTCCAATACAAGGATACTTTCTGAGGCTTTCTAAGGCAGAAGAAATGGCTACCTCTCAACCTCTTAGTGCAAGAAATCCTGGCAAAGCCTGACAAAATGGGGGCACAAAGGCACAAAAATAGGGACATATTTTAGGTATTGCTCTTATAAACTTAGAAAGTTGCTAGAGTAACAGGGTTTGTTTTAACATACATTTTCTGAAGGATTTGAAGTCTGAAACTCAACTGCATGTCATTATTTAGTGACTTCAGTCCTCAGATCATCCCAATGATTTGCCAGAAAACCACACATTTTATGAGGAATGGGCCAAAAATATGAGACAAAAATCTGGACATTCTGCAAAAATCTGTACAGTTGAACGGTATGCAGGGCCCACCCGGAGGCACTGTTGCAGTATGATTGGCATGATAAGCTGATCTGTCATGGCACAATGATGCTGCTGAGGTGTGATTCTTAAACACAGTTGTTATGCAACTCATTAAAATTAGTAGTACATACCACTGCATGTTTTGAATGTCATACAAGGGTTAGATCACTAAGCAAAATGTGGACTGTACAGGAAAGATTTTAGCAATCATCTGACATCCTGCTGCTTAGGGAGAAAAGACAATTGCATTTCTGCCATTATGTGCCTGGGGTAATTTTATTACCTGTTTTCCAGCACCTTTATATAGTAGTAGGAAGAGGCCAACCATTGGCAAGATGGTCAGACAGAAACAGAGATGATATTGCCCCTAAAATTCATGGAAGTAGGGACTCAGCAGTGGAATATGTTTTCTGATTAATACCACGAGCTGTGTGGCTGCTCCAGCAGCATCAAAGGATAATGGACTGACTACAGCCCAGTCAGGTCAGGTATGTTTAGTGGTCTGGGCAATTGACGGAGTAGCAAGGAGGGATAGGTGCACCCTCAGACATGATTGACAAACCTGGGAGACAGGACAGGGGACAGATAGGGCATATAAAGACCCCCCCCCTAGGATGGAAGAGAAGATGGCCAAAGTCCCAGGACACCCTTAGGATCGATGATTGACCCCAGCAATACTGGCATAGGTTGGGGGATAGGAGATGAGCTGGTAGAGCTGGGGTTGAAGTGGGGCATTGGGAGTGGCGCCAGTAAGATGATGCCCTAAGGGGGACCAAAAAAGTACTATATGGTGTGTAGCATGGGGAGTGGGCTTATGCATATTTCTGACATGTTATGTGTAGGGTGAAGTTATCTGTTCACCACTAACTGAAGACTGGATAGGAAAACATCAACTACTGCAGCTGGAATGCAGAGATGTTTGGCAGGAAACTCCACTGAGAGTTATTCATATCAGCAGTGGAATATGAAAATGGTAAAATGGGGATTTAAACACACTGAAGCAGGCAGGATAGGTAAAAGTCTGGTGTTTGCCAGGCTAGAGAGGTAGTCATTGCCCACCTCTGGACTAGGAAGGTACACAGATGGAGGTAGAACAGACACATTCATTGCATCAGTGGGATCAAAAAATCTTTACTTGTCTATTCTGAATCCTGTTAGGAGTGCTTTTCAAGCCATGGTTACTATGGCAGCACAAGTATACAAAGGAAAATATAAGGGAGGGCACTTCCTGAATTGGGATTCTCAATGATACAGCTTGTCATAAACATAGTTCTGGAGTCAGGAGTTTGTGCTGGGTAAAAGCCATTCATGAATCTGTGCCAATCTCATGTGTATAAATAATGCATGTCTCTTCCTTACTAATTATCTGACGCAAATTATCTAAGAGGAAGCATATATACTAGCACTTAACTGGCAAACTTAATGGGATATTTTTACACTTTTTGCACTTGTTAACTGATAGTTATTCTAACAGGTAGTTCAGATTGATAAAGTAATAGCTTGATGTTTTTGTTATTTCCTCATTCTGTTTGTTATCTCACAAACCTTGAAGTCTACAATATTACATGATCTCTTCTAGTCCATTAAGGAAACTAACTGTTCATTCTTAATCTATGTCTAAACTACTTGTGACATACCTGACAGATGTGGCACTGGCCTGCATTTCACACATAAATGCTACTAGTGTAAATGTTGACTCTTGTATGCATAAGTACCACATTGCTTTGCCACCATGTTCACTCTTCTCTGTGTTTAAAGCCCTGCTGTAGGTCTGTGTTTCATCTACTGCAGTCCTGGTGTAAGGTCCTAGTACCCTGTCTGGTCTACAGAGTAGCCAGTGAATATGTGGCAGTGTTGTCATTTATAAAGGCTAATTAACAGGATGCTCTAAAGGATGATGCTGCCACTAATACTACTTTGAAGATACCACTTAATTTTATTGCTGACATCAGTCTCCATGGGACTTTAATGAATGTCATATTCCTGCTTGTTTGAAGGAAAATGTAGTCTTTGAAAGAAAAAGATTAATAAATTTGATGTTTTGTAAGCAATAAGACATTCTTTAAAAACATCTGCCATGGAATTCACATCTAATATTCCCTTCATTTGGAAGGTTATTAAGAAAGGAATATGCAAGTAGTTTGGTGCTGGTCCTTCATTTTCATGAACCCAGACATCTTTCTGAATCTTGGTTCCCAAGTTGGTCAGAAAACTGAGATGGTCCTCACTCAAATGAATAATGCTTCAGTGACATGGAATCATAGGAAATGTAAGGGGCTATTTGATCAGAAGCTATGTGCCTTGCTCATAATTGCCCACAGGCTCTAACACCTTTTCAAAGATGGTAAGGCCTGCTAACCCCAGAATATATTCCATTCAACTAAGTTATGCTTGAAGACGGACATGGAATCTCATTACCTGACATGCAAGGGGGGTCTATTCCAGTGCAAAGGGAACGCTGGGTAATCTCCCCATTTTGTTTTGCTCATTACTGTAGATCAGAATGTGTGTTGTACCTTTAAGAAGCATTCCAGTCTGTGGGCACGTGCATATAAGTACTGAGGACGTGCAAGCAAGAGTGCCATTTTGAGTGAGCAGCCAGAGTGTAAGCATGTATGTGTGTAGGAGTCAGTCAGTTAGTTAGTTTGTTTGTTTAAGTTTAATGTTCCAGTCATCCATCCTGATGTGTTTGTGTGTAATAAGCTACTTAAACGAACAACCAAGCCTCATAATCTTATTTGAATACACAAGACGAGTGACAATTATCACTAGTAAATTGACATCTATTGTTATAGTGTTGGCTCACTATTTGATATATTAAGAAAGTGGAGGTCTCATATAATAGGGCCCCTGAGAGTACAGAGAGCAAGACATAGGTCTCACCTCAAGAACCTGTATGTCACAGAGTACAGGGACAGTGACTCTAGCTTTTCCTGACAACTAAGATTTTTTGAGGCCCCAAATCCTGTTTTTTTGTTTTAGCAACCTCTGCAGTGTATTCAAGTTTTTTGATGTGTCTAGTGAGAAACATGCCAAATAGTGCATTGTATTCTATAACGAGTCTAACCAGAGAAGTGTACAGGGGAAAATAACTTCCTTGGTTGTAGATGAGATGCCTTTTGTGATTAATTATGAGAGACATAAGGATTTTCTGACCACAGCTGCTACATGCTGATTGAAGGAGAGGGAGCCATTGACCCAGATGTCCAAGTCCCTGATCACAGACTCACTGAAGAGTAGTGCATCATTGATACAGTAGATAGTAGAAATTTGTTGTTTTGCAAAGGAGATGATACTCCATTTCTTTGCATTAGTTTGAACCATGTTTTGGAGAATCATGAGTTAACTGGTTTTAGTTCCAGTTGAAGGGTACTGGCATCACTGGTTGATTTAACAACAACAATCAACTTAAAATAATCAGCAAAGTTAGTCAGTCCGTGATCCCTGTTGTTAGTGTTTAAGTCAGAGAAAAAAATGCCAGAAAGGAGGGGACTTAGTATATAACCCTGAAGAATGTCAGTTGTCACTTTTTTCCAATTGAGGACACATGACTGACCCTGAAAACATGCATTCTATCCTTGAGTCAGTTTGCAATCCATCTTACGACACAGAAATTAAAGTTTAAGGATATTAGCTTATTAACACTCCCATTATGTGGTATGGTGTCAACTACATTTGCCAGATCCAGGTATACAGCTTAAAAGTGTGTCTGCTTTCATCCTCTGAATGACTTTTTAAAGAAACATATAAGACTTAGGAAGCATATCCTCCTCTTTAACAAATCCAATGTGTTGTGGGTCAGGCACGATCAAATTTTTAATGTTTTGGTTTGTGAGATCAGTGATGGGGCTACCTTATGGAAGGGCATCATCACTGCAGAGCTCCATGACTCAGGAACACATCCTGTGGTGCTTAGGGTAAACCACTTAAGGAAGAGATCAGCAACAGCCTGCTTGACACTTTTTATGACACAACCATGTATTGTATTCAACATGGTTAGCCATCTCATCCTTATGAAGCATTTGAAGATTTACTTGTGGACTGTCCAGCACACTTTTTTCACTCATACAAACTTGTTTGTGAATGTAATTAATATGCATGACATGACATGACAATTACAGTAGAGTTGTTACTGTAAAACATTTCAGAAAAGTGGTCTTAAAGGACTCTATATCAGAATAAAATGCTTGACTACTGAATAATTCTTATTATAAATTGAAACCACCTAGAAAAAATGCGTTTCATGTACATTAAAAAAAAGGTGTGCTCTACCATTTTAAATGGTGTCTCTCTCTTTTTTAATTTCTCCAAGTCTTTTGAAGTTCCAATACCATGACAGGAATGGACCCCATTCCTAAGTCAAAGTATGATTAAAGTTCATGAAATTAGTATTGTTTCAGTCTTTGATGTTAGCCAGAAGTGCTGTTTGCAGAACCCACAATGTGCCCAGTAATGACTCCTTCTGCAATTCATATAACGTTATATGTTCTCAATTCATATAACGTTATATGTTCTCTCTTAATCTTTTTGTATATCTTCTATCTGAAAATTCTGAGCTACTTGCATAATAGTAACAATAATAATTTCTTTCTTATCCTCAATAGTCTACTCTATTGTCTTTATGGCTCCTTTTTGGCCTATTAGTTTTTGTGATTTTTGTAAACTACCACTTCCTTTTTCAACAGGAGGGCCATCCTTCCCAAGGGTCTGGCCTGGCCCCATTGTAGGAATGTTTCTGTATTTTGAGGAATCTACACTGTCATTTTTCCAGTCCTGGCACCAGTATGCTTACCAGGATTGGGCACTTTTTTATCCTGGGTCTTGTGCACCCAGCTATCTTTTTTTTATTTTTGACCAACTTCTGTCCATAATATATGCTATATAAAATACGGTCTATATATCTGTGCCATCTTGGTGAGATTTTGTAAAAAACAGGGTCCACCTCGTGAAGGTACTCATCAAGACTTGAGGATGAATTCAATTCCAGCAATACTGCTCTCCTTTGCTTGCTGACTTACCATCTCTCCATTCGGACTATAGGGAAGACTAGCATGTGAGCAGTTGTGCATGACTATGGACATTCACAGTGTGTGCTGTCACTATACACCAGGCAGGATAATGAGTCAGAGACTTGCACAGAGCATGATTCACATGTACAAGTAGTAGCTGATAATGCTGATTTACTGGAATGAGATTTTCAGAGCTGCAGTTACTTTTTCACCAACTTATCAGGCAAATGGTTTGCATATTCATGAAGTGTTTTCTGTGATACTGGACAATCATAAATCATAAAGCAGTATGTAATGATTCTATTAAACAAAATACATACAACAATATAAACATAAATGTTTTGTTTTATAGTTTTCAAAATATGCTGACTTGTCAATTGGTTACAGTCATGTTCTACGAAATTATGAATGCAAGGTAACACTAGATGTCCCTCTAGCTCTTCATCCATTATGAAGAGTGACAGGAGAACTGAGACAATGAATTATTGAAGAATTAAAACATATAGAAGACGTGGGTGTCATTACCCAGCAAGCTGGGCCTACATTCTAGGTCAACAGCATGATGACTGTGGTCAAATCACAAAATATCCAAACATGATCTGGCTCACATGGCTTAAATAAAACTTTCTTGAAGGAATATTGCCATTTAAAATTACCCAAATACTACATTTCCATGATTACAGGGCATAATATTTTTTTTCAGAAACAGATACAAAGATATATAGCCGATGACATTGGACCCATACAGCTCAATACTGCACATTTAATTCGTCACAGGGAAGGTTTACATTTCTGTATGTACTATAGGGAACATCTTCAGTTCCCAAGAAATTCTAGAGGGCTGAAGGGTTAGATGCTGTTGCTGCATTATTAATGATATCCCTGTATGGGCAGAATCCAAATAGCAACATGACTTGGGACTAAAATTGCTGCTTGCATGACTGAGACACAATTACCTCAAGCTGAACATGGACAAATGATGCATGCATGTTCTATAAATCCAGATAGTTCTCCACCATTCTTTAGATTGCTACAAGAGTAAGGGAAATTACTTGCTTTAAGCATAGCCAAAATCTTTAATTAGCACCTCACAGTTTACAAATGGAACAATTCAGAAAATGACTAGGTTGTATCACTGATGTAGCTAACAAAACTAGGCATCATTTTGATATTAAGTGTAAAAAAAAAAAAAGTGTGTGGCCACCACGCGCGTTAGAAGTGAAACTTCTCTAATGAAGTGCGAAAATGTACTTACTTAGAAAACTGCTGTTTTGTGTGTGTGTGTGTGTGTGTGCATGTGTGTGCGTGTGTGTGTGTGTGTGTGTGTGTGTGTGTGTGTGTGTGTGTGTGTGTGTGTGTGTGTGTGTGTGTGTGTGTGTGTGTGTGTGTGTGTGTGTGTGTGTGTGTGTGTGTGTGTGTGTGTGCGTGAGTGTGTGTGTGTGTGTGTGTGTGTGTGTGTGTGTGTGTGTGTGTGTGTGTGTGTGTGTGTGTGTGTGTGTGCGTGCGTGTGTTCATTTTTGCACTTCATTACAGAAGTTTCACTTCTAACGCACTTGGTGGCATATCTCACATGGGCTTTTATTCAAAATATCTAGGAGTTTTAAAAATTGATGCATTTTCAATATCACTTGTACTATTGAAATTGAGGTATATATATATATATATATATATATATATATATATATATATATATATATATATATATATATATATATATATATATATATATATATATATATATATATATATACATATTTATATTAATATATATATATATATATATATATATATATATATATATATATATATATATATATATACACACATACACACACACATATGGTTTCACTTCATATACTCAAAATGCTTAAATCTCAAATTTCAGCATTTCGAGTGCATGAAGCTGAAACTTCAGAATAGCGAAAGTGCATAGCCGCGAATGTGAATCTGTCGAATCCACAGTTATGCAGTGAGGCTACGTTATGGTAAGTGTTTGTTTGGGATGTTTGTGTTCAGACTTTCAGGTGAGTGAGTGTATGTGAGCGTTTTTGTAACTTATGTGTGTGTGTGATGTGTGTGTGTGTGTGTGTGTGTGTGTGTGTGTGTGTGTGTGTGTGTGTGTGTGTGTGTGTGTGTGTGCGTGTGAGGGGCTGTAGAATATGTGTGTCTGAGTTTTTATTTTCTCTGTTTGTGGGATCTTGGAGTTAGTATATATAAGTAGGGGGTGTGGGGTGCAGGGGGGCTTGCCCCCTGCTTTTGTTTAGTGTAGGTATGTGTATGTGTGGTGTTTTGTTGTGTTTTGTTTTTGTGGTGTACGTGTTGTGGTGTACGTGTTGTGGTTTATGTGTGGTGTAGTGTGTGTGTGTTCGGGTTTGTGATTTTGGCTTTGTGGGGTTTCGGTGTTGTGATGGTTTCGGCTTCATGGACTCGAAATGCTGAAATTCTGGATTTCAGCATTTCGAGTATATGAAGAGAAATCATATATATATATATATATATATATATATATATATATATATATATATATTTATTCTTTCAACATCAGTGCTAACTGCAGGACCACAAATGTGGTCTATCTTGCTATGTGTCAGACATGCAATTGTTACTACATAGGGAAAACGAACTGCATGCTTAAGCAAAGGATATTAAATCACTTGTCAGCTATCAGGTTGAAAAATGAACACAATGCTCTTTATAGACACATATCTGGTCATCAAGGACATTATTTTAAATTTATGGTTATTTGGCATATGTTGAATAACATCAGGGGTGGTGATATAGTGAACGACACTGAATATGAAGAGGCCAAATGGATAATAGAACTTACAGCACACAGACATCCAGGGCTTAATGATGTCATTCCATTAAAACCTGCCTTAGAAAAAAAAAGGCATCTTCAGTATAGAGCACCGATTGGTTGTTACTCCCTTTAAATGAGTGTTTGAATGTGAGCAATTTATCTGATGAAGGGCACAGCCCGAAAGCGCTCATCAAACTTTGCATTTCTTGTTTTGTTTTATTGTTTTTATTGAGCTGTTGGATTAAATATTCATTTTCCAAGTGTTGGTAGCTGCTATTTTTACATTTGGTTTGACTTTGTCTAGCATCTTTATCTTGAGTGATGTCCTCTCTGCTTGTTTCTTGCATATGTATATATATATATATATATATATATATATATATATATATATATATATCTAGAAGTATACAGACATATACATAATGTGTGTGTATATCTATCTATATATATATATATATATATATATATATATATATATATATATATATATATATCTATATCCCGAAGTGGTATTTATAAACTGAGAGTACTAAATCTTGGCTAGGACATCTGAAAACTGACCCTACTGTTTTTGTTAAGTGCCTTGGAATTTGTACAAACACCTGAGCAACCGCCAGGTCAAGCACATCAGAACTCATTTTAATGTCTTATCTGAAGGACAGCACACTCAGTACTACAGAACCCCTAATGTTGCAGAACAGTGTCAACAATTTGAAAAATAATCCAACTAGCTGTTGTGGAAATATAAACCCCTACAGCCTTCTAAAGTCCAAGGATCAAAGGCAAGTGTGCTATCTACTAAGCCACTAATACTGTTCCAGTCATCAGCTCTCTGACATCCTGATAACTGATAATGGTCTACAATTTGTCAGTTTTATTTTCAAAGAACTGGTAGTTTAAGCATATATCTTATTCACTGAGGTATTCTCAGCCTAGTAGTCAGGTTGAGAAGATGCATGTTGCCAATTTTACACATGACGGGTATATACCTCTACATGGATATAGAAATAGCCTATCTTAGCCACTTAAGTTGTCAACAATTCAGTTGTTGATGAAAAGGAGAATGATGACTGTGACAAAAGGAGGTACTGCCAGCACAGCTAGCTGGAATTTTGTAAGTAATTATATGTCATTCGTGAATATCAACATGATTCATATGCTTGAGTTACAAATGTATTAGAACTGTATGTTAAGTGTATATCAAACTGCTGGTACAGAAGTGTGCGTTGAAAGGGTTTGTAAAGTACTGAGCTTAAAGATAGATCCACAGTGTACCCTACTAGAAAAGAACAGAAATGTATATACACTGTTGTAACTGTGTAAATATATATATTTTAATAGTGGAAACTGGAACATAGAAGGTTAACTTGAAAAACTTCAGAAAAATAGTTGAAATTAAATTATTTGATAACTGCGCCATAAAAGATGGTTTCAATGCAACAAGAAGACAGGATGTCTAAAACTAGTGAGCCTTCTGCATTGTCTTGTAAGTTTTTTATTGTTTTATGTCTTCCGGCAGCTGCAAAGATCTGAGGGACATGTATTTTTCACAGGTAGATGCTAAAGGGTGGCAGGTTCTAGCAATGGGGGTTTAGCTTGGGAACTAAACTCAGATGACAAGAAGTGATGTTGTCCTGCAAGCTAACCCAGTGGTAATATTTCAGATATTAATTTAAGAACTCTCTGAGAGAGACAGAGCATTATGTATTTTGTTTTTGACCTGACAAGAAGACCCATTCAGCACACACTTGCCTTGCTTTGTAAGTAAGTTAACTAGGGTACAGTAATTTCTTTTAAATATAGTCAGGAATATAGCTGAGCTTAATTTAGATGTTTTCTTTATTTATTTGAGACTATCCTGCAATGTTGTTTTAAATATTTCCTGTGATTTTGAACTCTGATGTAACTGTGATTATATACCGAGTGTTTTCTTATTCTTTTTTATTTATAATTAAATATATTTAAACCTATCATTGTGGCTGATATTTGTGAGACATATTTAAGTTCTGAGAGTACTTGCATATTTATATGGTGACACTGTGGGCACTCCTAATAGCCTTGCCCTTGGTCAAACTACAATTTGTATTGATAGCAACATTACACCGTAAGATTTAACACCCTTTGTTAAGGGCCTTAAAGTAGCTGATAAGGAGTGACTGGTTGCAATAATTACTACCTTATAATCTAGGCAGAAGGGGGCATAGCTAATAAACCTGTGTATGCCTTTCCCAGGTGTGTGTGTGTGTGTGTGTGTGTGTGTGTGTGTGTGTGTGTGTGTGTCAGCCACTTCGGCAGGGGCACAAAGCACTGATTGGACAGAGAGGGTGCTGGAGGCCATGGCTTGGTCACTCAGCTGATATCTCAAATCTATAGCTGCGTCAGTGGAGAGTCTTATTAGGGATCTGAAGAAGGAGAGAGAAATCAGCCCCAGACTGACTATGGTCTCTGCATGCTCTTAAGAGAAATTGCACTTGATGCAAAGAGCTGCATCTGGAAATACTGTGTACCTGCCATCCTCCCAGTGTGTACATCCCGCATTGTTGCCAGTGGTGAGGATTGAGACTCTGATTACTGGGCCAGTGATGGGCATCACAATGAGAAATTTCCTTATCTCATCAGTGTTACTTCAGTGAAAGTAATAAATGTGAAATTAGTATGACAATTAGCTTAGGAAAACAACAATCATGTTGTGACTGATCTAAAATGTTGTCAATTTTGAAACCTAGAGAAGGTATCCGAATATTTTTTTCATATTGATCAATGCTGCAGTCGCCTTAACTATATGGGATATACTCTGCCAAAGGTATAATAGCCAACCATCTTCCAAAGCTTCAGGAAACATTCCAAGCACCCAAGCTATCAGGCAACTCAAGCTGAACTGACTAAAATTCAAGTTTGGACACAAAGCCCTTCAGAGCTTTACTGCTGCCAAACAGTACACGCCTCTGAGGCATTTAAGGATCAATGGTCAGCTTCTGCTTTCCATTTGCTGGGCAGATAAGTTCCCTTTGGGGGAAAAAACTTCCATTTTCTTAAATTTGTTTTAGTTTTATTAGTTTACTCTTCAGGAAAGTTATTTTAAGGCTAAGAGTGTTGTGTTTTAATGGGCTGATTCGAAACCATACCATTCTTTTAAATGCTGCACTCTTTTTTTCTGTCAGTTTAAAAGAGTGCAAACTAACTGAAAACATATTTTATGTGGATTAACTGTGTTTATTTTTCTGCTGAGAGGCTGCCATAATGGTTTTTTTTTCTGTCAGAAAAGTAACTTTTTTGGACTGGTAGTTTTTCTGGCATTCTACCCGCATACTCTGTGGCTATTGGAGTCCCTTCAGTGAGCAAGCGAGAGCCACTCTTGTCAGTCCTTAGACAGGGAGCAGGGAAAGTTTCATTATTGTGTCAGAATGCTGTACTAATCCCTGGGGAAGCAGTGGTTGCTATGAATAATGTGGTTGGCCCATTGTTTCTATCAAAAAGAAACAGAAATCCAAGAATTTATTTACTCTTCCTCAAATATCTTTGGATAGGGGTAGTTTACAGGTATGGTTCAGGTTTTGATTCAGGCTATTGATCCCTCTTCTAAAGAAGTTTCTGGCAAAATAAATAGGGATTCCTCTTTTCCTGAATAGATTCAAGATTCTGAATCTGAACAGGAAGTTGCAGGGCCAGATTTAGGATTTTGTCCTCAGATTTCTGATTCAAACTCAGAGTAGAGGTCAGTTTCTGATTTTTCCTGTGTGGATTTCTCTTTCTGTGAGACTATTGCTAGAATGTCCCATTGTTTTCAGTGGGAGAACACTGAGGTTTCTCAGTCATTCAGAAACTATTATGAGTTATTACAGTAAAATTTTCCAGAATCTACACCCATTCATCCTGTCCTGTCTGCTTTAGAATATGTGTGTCTTACTGCCTGCAGTTTTCCTGATAGTCAGCCAGCTGAACCTAAAAAGGCAGATAGGATGCATAAAGTTCCAAAGTCTTTCAAATTTTGATGCACTATTCTCAAATCTGACCCAGCAGTTATAGCCATAGCTGACTGTACTGCTCCTAAGTTCTTAGTTAATTCCAAACCTACTCTTTCTAATAAGGATGGGGAAATTATTGATAGGTATGGGAAAAAAAGTGTATACTTCTGCAACTTTGATTTTCAGAATTTTAAATTGGCAGGCTTGTATGGTAAAGTCTGTTTTGACAAATTGTGAAAGTATGAATAATGTTTATTTTACAGTTTCTTCTTGTAAAGACAGATCTGCTTTAAAAATCTTAGTTTCTTCTATTGCACAGGTCACTACTCATTGTTTGCAGTATGTGTGTCACTCTGTTGATACTTCTTCCTGGGCTATGGCCACTGGTACTATTTTAAGGAGGCTTGCTTTGCTGCATTCCCAAAACCTCCCAGATGATGTAAAAAATGAGATTTTAAATTCTCCCTTGGATTAGTATTTGCCCCCTCTGATACACAGGTGAACAAAAAGTGTGATGAAAGGAGAAAGTTGATTCAGGGAATTTCTTAGATTTTTCAATCCTTTTCGAAATTGTCCAAGAGATTTTCTTTCTCCTCTTCCAGTTTTAGCAAAAAACAGAATAAACACTGTCAACAGAATTCAGGTAAAGAGTCATTTAAGAAGAAGTGTCAAGGGAGTTCCAAAAAGAAATCTCAAACTTCCTCAAACCATCAACAGTCCAACAAGTATGAATGACTACTTAAGAGACCTTGTGATCCCCTCCCACCCTGGTTCCTTTTCTCTTCCAGAAAGTCTGAATCTCCATTTTTCAGTTTGGTAACATTACACATGGCAGTGAAAGAAAATTCCTCCTTTCAGGGGGGAGCATTCCTCATCTTGCAGATAAGACTCTTGTGTTTCTACCTGTTGTTCATCACATGATTTCCCAAGGAGTGATAGAATCAGTTCATCCTTTCCAGCTGGGGAAGGGGTTTATTCAAGGATCTTTATACTGCCAAAGAAGAAAATGCTTGGAGAACATGTCTGGATCTTCCTTTCCTAACCCTGTTTGTGATAGCACCCAAATTTAAAATAAGGTCACTTCGCAACTTGTTTCCTCTTCCTCTTTCATGTTTCTTGGTAAGACTAGACTCAAAAGAGACCTATCATCACATCCCTTTTCATCCAGACTTTAAATGTTTCTTACGTCTTTGTGTGTCTGGCTCACATTATCAGTTATCTGCTTTACCCTTTGGACTATCCACTGCACCAAAGGTGTTCTCGAAGTGTTCCATATATAGATGTCTTGTTTAACTTTCTAGAGTCTTTTTCAAAAATGTCAGGAATCACTGTCTTTGTTGAAAGATCTCTTGCACAAGCTTGGATTCCATGAGAACAATCAAAAGTCTTCCTTGACTTACTTACTGAGGATTGTATTGTGGGATAACAACTGGATACCTAAGTTCAAAGAGCTTTTCTTTCGCAGGAAAAATAGATTTTTATTTAGACCTATTTTTAAGGTTTTCCATTCATACTTCATTCACTGCGAGGGAATACCTCAAGATTTTCCATCCTCAAAAGCTTCAGAAGAGCATCATCTTCACTGGCAGGAAATCTCTGAAGGGCATCATGTCCAAACTTGTTTTTTAGTCAGCTCATTTCAAGCTGCTTGACACTTTGGGTGTGTGTGGAAGCTTTGGAAGCTGGATGGCTGTTATACCCCTGGCAAGATATATAGGATCATAGGAGGTTCCTAGACTATTGTGCCTGAGGCCCTTATAAGCCTAGCCAAGAGTTTAGCCCATGTTTAGACAAATCAGCACCTGATGCTCCTATCCTGCAGGGACATGGGTAGATTCCCAAGGGTATATTTTCTGTTTCCCATCCAGTTATCCAGGTTGCTATAACCCATATAGCTAAAGCTACCACAGCAGTGATCATTCAAGCATCTATTGTTATGGCAAGTTTAACTTACACAACTGTACTTCAAAATCCATTGAATAAGCAACCCATTGTTGTTTACAATCAAGCCAATATACTGAGTTTGTATAGGTCAGCAACCAAGGATGGGCAGATGCTTGGGTGTAATAAAATGCATCTTTGTTAGACAGAACTGTTCTCAACTTACAATACAGAAGTATCAGAAAAAACATCAAAAAGGGACAATTCAAACCAAGAACTGATACATATGCCCATCAAAGAGAGAGAGACAGACAGACAGAATGTTCCAGAACTATGCAGTTATCCCGTTCATTGGTTATGTGCTAACCACTACTCCAGGTTTTTAATGGTTTCTGATGTATGTGGATATGGTGATCTCATGTGATGCAACTTCTTAATCAATGATGATTTCACTTACTCCTAAAAACTGTAAATTGTCCAGATCTGTAAGCACAAATTTCTTATATTTGGATGCATATAAATGATATATATAGAGAGAACTGATGTTTAATAATGTGCATCTGTATGAATGAATATATAAATTCATGTCCATATAATGACATCTCTAGAATTGTTTAAACTGTAGCATTTTTTGTTTTGTGTAATGTAAACTTTAGCATATATTAACACTTTAACTAGTACGCACAAAATCCAATGTGTATATGGTATGTCATATGGCTCTGTCTTGCCTTTCTTTTGCTCCATGTTAATAAGAGGTATGGGTTCATTCATCAAATCTATAATCCTTCACTTTGAAGGATGAACTCAGCGTCCCAAGAAACAGGTATTCTCACAACTACCACTTAACTGAGTGGAGCCATACGTGGGTCTCCGAAACAAAACACAGAAGGCTTTGAAGGCATTAACAATGCAAGTGCACTAAATTTATTATTCTTTTCTTACTAAAAATGTAGAGAGTGCCCCATTTCACTTCTTGTCACAAGAAAACTTATAAAAAAATGATGTTGCCTTTATCTATTATTCCCAATTATATTATCATTAGGCAAGAAGCATGGGGAACAGCCATAGTTGTACTACTGTGACTATTACTACACAAACGAAGCTGCACAGCTGACCTCCATCATTGTAGACCTGTAACTTACTAGTATTTTCTGCAAGGTAAATGACTGGGATAAAGGCAGTTTCCAAAACCTTAGCCCTACCAGTTTGGATTTTATAAAAAGCAGGTCTCCTCGGATTTTATAAAAAGCAGATCTCCTCTACTTAACATGGTCAACTTCTTTGACAAGACAACTGAAGTTCTAGATGTGGGTCTGTCTAGCCATACTACTTCTTTTGACCTGTTTAACACATTTAACCACTGTGTTGTCTATTGGATAGCAAATTGTCATAAAGGTTGAACCTACACTGTGACCATAACAGGTAGCTTAGTCACCTACTTCTCTGAAAAAAATGTAACACTGAGAGACTTTGCCTTACTACTTTTGAAAATGATAGCAAATTAAGAACAATTGTCAAATTACCTTCTGATATTCAGATTATTTAACAAGTCCTGGAACAGATCAGTCTCTGATGTGTCATTCATGGTCTCTGAATGCAAAACAATTAAATTTAGTTATCTGCAGAAATGCTACTCCCATCATTTGCCACATTTCCAATACCCCTCAAAAAGATGCAGTCACTAGCCACTTGGGTACCTATGTTGATAATGAGCTGTCATTTGACCCCTTCAATGTCTATGCCATGATAATAAAGTTCTTTATAAGGCTTATATTTCAGGGTGTGTAATGCAGATCCATGAAGGACGTGATACTATTACACTCTTTTCTGATCAGATTTATCTTTGAATACAGTGTTACGTTTGAGACATATTTGTCTAAGCAACTTGCTCCCTCTGAAAGACTGCAAAGTTTAGTAAAAAAAGATCACTGTCTTCATCTACCTACCCCTACAGGTTAAAGCCCTTTCCCTCTTCTGCACTGATCTACAGACTGATGAGTGTTGACCTTTGTTTAACTTCTCACACAGTGAAAAGTCCCCTCTCCCCTTTCAACTTCCTCCCCTTCAGAAATCCAGCAATCCCACCCTAAAATTCTTAACTTCCATCATAGTCATAACACTTAGGGTGCAATTATTTCGTGACCCTGCACATCCTCTGTCTTTGGAATAGACTTTTTTTTTTTTACATCAAATAGAAAAACTCTTGCCATCTTTAAATCTGTTTAGTTATGTGGTTAAAAACCATAGATTTATGACAGTGCTTGCAGTAATGATCTTTTAACCAGGAGAAAATAGTATACTTATGGTAATACTCTTGAGCAACTTTACACTTGGCTAACCTCACAATAAGTGAGCACTTGGGGAGTCTGGGCCCCAGTTGCCTCTAACTGATGTAAAGAATGTTAAACACTAACTGCCAAAAAAAAAAACATCCTTGTTATCAGGTTTTATGATCCTACACACACACGCAGCAGTACCCTTCCCACTCACAGATGATTCAAACATAAGGAGGCAGCCAGCCGGAAATGCAGCCACACGTGAGCCCTTGAGCTCAATTCCGACAGGCTGATGGAGTTAACGTCGTCATGCACATGATGACATTAACAAAAAGATGAAAAAAATAAACAAAAAAAAAAAAGCTGGTAAAAAGTCGGAAATGAAAGGGTGCCACTCAGGAATCATGGCACCCCATTATTTGACCCCAAATCACGGTAAAAACCAAGTAATTCAGTACAGTTGGGAGGTATGCTGAAACCACACAATATCGAACATACAGAACAGCGACTGTTTTCCCAGGGAAAAAAATCACTTCTCCAAAAAAAAAAAAAACAAACAAATCCAGGCAAAATAAAGTGGAGGGCTTCGCCTCCCACACCCCCTCTACTTAAATATGCCAACTCCGAGATCGCACCACAGTGGAGGAAATGGCAAAGACTCAGCAATGGCCCAGCAATTTTTTTCCCTGGGAAAAAAATCACTCTTCTGTATGTTCGACATTCTGTGCTTTAGGTTATCAGGGTCGATGTAAGAGTGCTTGCTCTTTTCAATGTTTGATGTCCTGATATAGACCCGATCAGCTCATGAGTGAAACTGACCGTAAATAATGAAACAGTGCAGTTGATGTCTGCAATGTCTGTACAATGGAGGTTTTCTTCCTAGGCCTTCAGTGAAAAGGGGCAGTGCACAGTTAGACTATCCCACTAAACAAATGTCAATGAATAAATAAATATCTTTCTTTAATACTCATACATATACACTGGATGCAGTTTTATTTTAACCTCCCCATATAACACCATGCACTCATTCTTAATGCTAGTATTTGGTGATTTTTTGCAGCTGGCATTTTTGCCTGCCGTGATCTTTGCCTCCCTTGGAGTGTCTTTATCTGCCCAGATTTTGCTATACATGCTTAAGTACTTTCCATCATTGTGCACATCTATGGTATTGTCAATCCCCATGTGAGTCACTTATAACTACTTCCTTTCATTGTGCACTTCTATGGGGCTGTCTATCCCCATGTGAGTCAGTTCTAACTATTTCACATCACTGTGCATGTCTGTGGGACTGTTTATTCCCATGTTAGTCAGTTATAACTACTTCCCATCACTGTGCACGTCTATGGGACTGTCTAACCTCATGTGAGTCAGTTATAACTACTTCCCCTCACTGTGCACATCTATGGGGCTGTCTATCCCCATGAGAGTCAGTTATAACTAATTCCCATCGCTGTGCATGCTGTGTCAGTTATTCTCCCTAGTTACTTCTCCACTATTCAGGCCACTAGTGGATTCCAAGTCACTGATCAAATAGATGGAAATTTGATCACCATATCATCAGATTGTTTGAAGGCTATTTTAATCTCTGCTGCTGTTTAATTTTATCAGCTAAAGCTTGTAATGTTTTCATGGGTTTCTGCACTGTGTGCATTAGGAGACTTGTAGACCCTGGCAGGTTATACCTTGCTTTTTCATTAATGCAACTTCATCTCACTGATGGTAGTGTGATAATCCTTCATTTAATTCCAAAGTATGCTTAAAAGAAGTAATTTATTATGCACTTATGCCTTTTCATACCCTAGCTTGCTGACTATAGTTCACTTGGAGTGATTTACTTGTAGTAATCCCTGCTGGGTGGGGCTGTGCATGTCTGGGCATGTCCCACTATAAAACTGCATGTAAAGTTTTATTAGCTCCAAATTAATGGACACTGATACCTGCAATATTTGAAATAGGTAACTAATTCAGACTTCTTATACAGAAAATGCATGCTAACACAAAACCTGTTATTCAAGCAGTTTTCTGTGTTTATAAGAGATATTAAAATCTGCCCCTATTTCAGGCTTCTTATCCTTCAGAAAATGAATGCTAAAATACAAAGCATGTTTTTGCCACCTAGATGTTGGTAGCTGTGAATAAGTAGGGAGTTTAGTGTTTAGCTTACAGTAACCAGACCTGGTGCTTGTTTTGCACTTGTGGCCAATTACTCTTAGGTGTGGCTCATAAGATCCCATAACTCATAGCCTACAACAGTGCTATGCATGCATTACAATCAATATTCACATTTTTAACATCAATTAAAGTGCAGAAAGCACATTATTATAGCATTCATGTGTTCCATCCATGTAGTTTGCATCTTTGTCACCAGTTCCTGATTCATTTAATAAAATCTGCCTGAATCATGTGAAATGATTTTTGTGTAAGAGTCACATTTACTGATCTTACTGTTGGTTTGCTCCTGAGCACTGACAGTATAAGCTGAAAAATGCAAGCTATTGTGTTAAGGGATATAATATTGTTACAGTCAGGAGAAAGACAGTGTCATATCACCCACATTAAGAATGACTAAAATTTGAAGAGTCACCAGGTGTTCCACTGTTCAACTAGCCATCTGTGATCAGTGTGTACAAGTAAGCATGTGTTGCAGACTAATCACCTCTCTATCAGTTTCCTTGTTGCTCACAACTCCTATTCATAGTTTTTTGCGTTCTCATACTTCTCTCTCTCTCTTTAACTGCGGTGGTGGTGCTGCGGTAGTGTTGTCGCCTCACAGTAACACGTTGTCCTATTCGATTCTCAGCTAGAGTGTCTTCTGTGTGGAGACATGCATGAATGGGCGTACTTTTATTGAAGGTTGTGCATCAGGGCCAGCAACTCGGCACGTAAAAATCTACTGCCAATCATTAGCGGACCAGAGTTCCGCTGTGGCGACCCTTAACTGGGAAAAGCTGAAAGACACAACAACATACTTCTCTCTCTCCTTCTGACCTTACACACTTGTAGTTATTATTATACCAATAACCTGGTTGCTGATACTGAAACAAAAAAATGACATTTTTATACCTACTGATCCAGCTATAACCTAGGAACTGATGTGATAACTACAGTTTCTTTCTTTGAACTATTAAGCTGTTATGTTGATTATTATAAACTGCTATTAAACAAACTAATCTCTTTTATAACACTTCTTTGCTAAGTACTGGATTGTTTCTGGGCTGCAGTGTAGCATTTCTGTTTTTCGAACTATGCTGTCTTTGACAAGGGGCCCCTGTGGTTCAGTTGCACAACATGCTCAAAAGGAATATGCAAATAAAAATGGTGGTGAATAAATAGCTCCCCTCCCCATTCAGTCTTTGAGAGAAACTGAGAGTAAAACTGCTAAGGAAGAGAAATTCTAGTACTGAATCTGTCACTGACTGTAAAGTTAGTAAATCCACTCTGAGTCCATTAGCAAGACACTAGGCATAGCCTTCTCTGTAATTGGTGAGGATATTATAATTACAGCCACACTCATAGTTTATACTCAGATGTCTAGACCACCCTACTTCTTGATACTAATGTAAAATGCACATTGTATGATTTAAAAAAATGCACAATATATCAAACTGCCTACTTTTCTTTTATTACTCCTTCAGATAATTCCTTTTTCCTTAAGCAGAGAATGCTGTTTTCATTTGGAAAGGCACTTTAAGCAACAGCACAGGAGCCAATAACGATGTGAGGTATCTTATGCATGTTTGATGCTCACAGGGCCATGGGTTTAACCATCAAGCTAAGACCACAGTAACACTATCTTGATATCTTCTTCCATTTTAAAATGGAGGAAATAGAACAGGAAGTTTGACTTGTTAGTGATTTTTGGCACTAAGCACAAACCTCACCCAGTTTTAGAGAGATAAGTTGCTTGATAGTAAAACATCTATTTTACTACTGTGTCTCCTTATTCTGAAGTCAGTCACACATCTTGCTGATCTCTTCTTTTGTTAAGATATTTTGTAAAGCGTGCTCAAACTGTCCTATAACATACAGTATTATATAAAATAAAAGGTTATTTTTCAGCATAAGAAAATAAGGCCAAAGCAGTCTGGAGCAGGATTCTTCCTGTTTAAATACTTATAGCTTTTGCAGTACAAGATACAACTGCTCAGCGATCAGTATTTTGTATGCTACTCTGATGCACTGCTTACAACAAAATTAAATACACACACACTTATGTGCATGCAGGTGCACTCATAGGCACACTACACACTTACACACACAAACATATACTCATATAAAGCATCAGGTACTGAAGTTCCCTGCGGTTCTGCGTCAGTATCTAAAATACACTGAATGCTGTTGGAGCTGGCTAGACAGAAGCTAAAACAATATGTGAACTAGACTAGGTGAGAAAAGCTGGAGGCCAGAGTCATGCGAAAAATGTCAAATGATTGCAGACATTGCTAAAGCAGCTTTTGTAAGTACACCCTCCATTAATACAAGGTGAGAGATGCTTAGGCTATCCTTCAGGAGTCCAGTGAATGAAATGTAAAAATGACTATGTGCTGAAAGGTGCCTTTTGAAACAAGACTGAAGGCTGAACTTGATGCTGTGAATGCTCTCCTACAAATACCAAGAGATTATACTTTTGAAGAATATTTCAGAACAAAGAAGGCTTTGCAGACATCCCACTCTGTTATGATTCCATGCCCAGGGGATACTGTGAGATGAGCTTGATATTCAGCCCTGCATGATAATAATGACAAACTGAAGAACTGTTTTGTATTGATCATGATTTCTGGTAGCTGTTGATACTAAAGTTTGCTTGCAGTCATTTTGTGTAGCACTGGAAAAACATGTGCATATTTTTGATAATGCTCAGAGACTTGTGTGCAAGAAAATGGGATGCCTCTAGAAGAAAAGGAAGTAAATACAGTGATGGCTCACAGTACTGACACCTGGGCTACAGCACCACTCCCATTAGGAAAAAAAATACAGCACAGTAGATAGCATTGCCATCTCACAGCAAGAGGTTCCCCATTTTGATTCTCGGCTGTGGTGCCTTCTGTGTGGAGTTTGTATATCCTCTCTGTGTTTATGTGGGTTTCCTCCGAATGCTCCAGTTACCTCCCGCATTCCAAAGACGTTCAGTAGGTGGATTGGGCAGTCTAAATTGGCTATAGGTGTGAGTATGTGAGTGCATGATGTGGAAGAACTACTGTGGCAGGGCTTGGCTCAAGATGATTGTTACTGGTGAAGTGACACCCCAATCCCATGTGTAAAAATTGGAAAAAGGGATTGAGGATGGATGGATGGATGGATGGGTAGATGGATGGATGGATGGACTGATAGTATTTTATTGGCATTTAAAGTCAAGAAGATTATTTTTAAATGAAAAATAATAGTTGACTTTTTGACTTTCTGTTTCTGGCATTTAGAATTCCATATAAGTGCAGAGATAAATTCCGACATATTTTTAAAAAAAGGATTACTCTACTTGATGGGCTCCTTTTCAAAGCAGACTGGCATTATGGTAATTATAATAACAATTATTATTATTCCACATACAGAATAAGGAGATTACTTGTTATTATACCAATTCTGCTGTGTTGAGAATACCAGAAACATTACTCAACAAGCTTCTCACTGAGTTGCTGTATGTGACTGAGATAGCCTGAGAGTGGAAGTGAAAAGGAGTTAACATAAAGCTGCAGAGGGAAAAGCATGGGAGCTATTTTTAAGAACATTATTTTTTATAAGCATTATTCCTGATACTGCCAGCATGTAGGAAAGTAAGTAATTTATTTAGGTGTGTGTGTGTGTGTGTGTGTGTGTGTGTGTGTGTGTGTGTGTGTGTATGCATGTGTGCATACATACATGCATACATACATACATACATATATATGTACATCTAGGGAGCATAGATCTTTTAACTGTCTCTGATTTTGCAGAATGTCTCAGATTTTTTTGTCTTGTGTTATGGTCTTTTCCTATTAACGTTGCAATTTTTTTCTGGTAAATCATTAAGGACTGTAGTCACTAAATAATGACAGAAAATCAAGGTTCAGATTTAATAGCCTTCAGAAAATGCTTCTAATGCAAATCATGTTATCCTAGTAACTTTTTACACATATAAGGGCAATAGCTGTGTTTGATTTTGGTCTTTTTCCCCAAATTATTTTTTATCAGGACTGCAGTCTAGAAACTGCCTCTATATCAGGGACTTGTATTAGATTATAGGGAAAAAGAAATAGAGGAATCCAAAGTGAATGACCTGCTGGTAGAGTTTTAATTGAATCTAGAACAGAAGCTGCTGTTAAAAAAGGGATAATTAGTATGGCATATAAATATTGTATGATAACTATAGGAATCAATCAGAGGAGGAGGTTACAAAACATTAGGAAGAGAGATTGGATAAGCTACTCACAAGGAAATAATGCAAGGACATATATTTGGCTGCCAAGTATGCAATAAACTCTAGAAGATTTAGGATTTTTTCTTAGAAGTGCATAGGTATCTTATACCCCAAGCTGACTCCAAAGAATTTTTCTTCAGGTAGATGGCAAACATTGGAGGTGTGATGGGGAAGAAAGAGGTATCTAGAGGTATCTAGGAACATATGTTTTGAAAGCATAATGAGTTGATAGACTTTAACAAATTCCTCTATATAGTGGGTTACCAATTAGGTGTAACTTAGAAAATGACTTTTTGAGCTAGAATACAGGATCTGAATTGCCTAGATAAAGTAAGGCCCTGTTAAGTTTAATTCTGACAGCTAATGGAAAAAACTGGATCTTTAGAAAAGGGTTGGAGCAGACTACACAGAAAAAAAATGGAAACTGGATCTTTAGAAAAGGGTTGGAGCAGAGTACACAGAAAAAAATGGAAACTGGATCTTTAGAAAAAGGTTGGAGCAGACTACACAGAAAAAAAATGGAAACTAGATCTTTAGAAAAGGGTTGGAGCAGACTACACAGAAAAAAAATGGAAACTGGATCTTTAGAAAAGGGTTGGAGCAGAGTACACAGAAAAAAAATGGAAACTGGATCTTTAGAAAAGGATTGGAGCAGACTACATGGAAAAAAATGGAAATTGAGGGGACAATACATGCAGAATAATGTTTCTGAGGAGGGCTAGTGATGTTTAAGGGAAGGCAGAAACTGAGCAATTTATGCAATGTTGGAGTGATGATAATTCTATAAAAGTACATATGCGATATATAATGTTTCTAACTGTGAACATGTTAACACAGTTTGTGTTTTCTATATAAATGTGTGTTTACCTATGTCCTAAGTGATAATTCAATAAAGGTGTTAAAACTATATATATATATATATATATATATATATATATATGTTGAGAGGTATGAGTCAGGGGTGTAGCCAGTTTTTTCAGTTTGTACTCTAAGGTCTAATTCTGCTACCTCTCAGTCACCATGCTGCCCCCCACAGTCATCAGTTCTACCCTGCCCCCAAATGATAGCCCGTCTCCAAGTGCATGGTCACCAAATGCAAATGGGGTTAACCTGTGGATTTTTGCTTAGTTGCAAAGCCACACTGACATTTGACTTGCTGTTATAGTTTTATAACTAACACTTTTCCAGTCAAATAAATTCCTATACCCAACACCTTTTAGTAAATGTGTTGCTCTGGAACAAGCCCATGTAAATAGGGCAGCCAATCCCAAAGATCTCCAGACTCAAACATAACTGGTATTTAGTAGCAGAGTTACATTGTGACAAGTCCCTGTACCATGGCAAGGAAACCAGTCCCACATGTCTTCTCACACTAAAGATCACACAGAACAGCTCCTTGGAAGGTTTTTCCTTTATACCACATACCTGATCCAGCTGATTAACTCACTCATCCTAAACTGTGATTCAACTTAGTGCCTCATTACTCCTTCAATGCATTATGCATAATCTAGTCCCCTCTTTCATCTTACTGGCTTCAATTAACTTTCCTAACCTTGCTACTACTGCCCATATTCCACCACATCTATTCTTCCTCCTTCTGCTTTAACTCTATTCTCCCTGTTCTATTCAACTTCTGTAACTGTCCATATATTTGCTTTGTTAGATCGTCAGTGCATATATTGCCAGGTTTCTATGCTTTCTCATAAATGTAAACCCATATTATTTGCATGCTGTACATTGTTTTGTTACATTTTGATGCAACGCAGGCTGAAAATATAATTAGCCATTGTTTGATCAATGCTCTACCTTGTTGAGAAAAATGTAAATAAATTAATGAATACTTCTCGTTTTGTTTCTGTACTTTGAATGGTGGGGGGGGGGGTGTCTGTGTTGTGAAACTGTGTCATACTACCTATGTCACACTACCAGTGTCACACTACCAGTGTCACACTATC
The DNA here is from genome assembly GCF_019279795.1 of Protopterus annectens. NCBI lineage: Eukaryota > Metazoa > Chordata > Ceratodontiformes > Protopteridae > Protopterus > Protopterus annectens. The sequence goes on along the minus strand of NC_056732.1, from coordinate 289,925,595 downwards.
AGTTTCATACTACCAGTATCACACTACCTGTGTCACACTATCACACTACCAGTGTCACACTGTCAGTGTCATACTACCAGTGTCACACTGTCAGTGTCACACTGTCACACTACCAGTATCACACTATCAATGTCATACTATCAACCTAGAGGGTGATTAGAACATTTATTCTGCAAACTGTATCAACACTATAGTGCTCTGCAGAATAAGCACGGGTCTGCATGATGTTTTTGGTTACTGTATCTGCACTATGTCAAGCCAAATGTTATATTTTACTTTAACTTTCCATGTATTATCTGGGATGGAACACTGATGGTTCATCTCAAAAAAGTACTATAAAGAATGGTAAAAAATATTACAAAGCATGTATAACAGTTTAGATATACCGTAGGAGGTTGTTATGGGTCAACAATTTAGTTATCCCTGTATAAAAATTAATTCAACACAAATCATTTAGCATGACTGCCATACTATCTATAATGAGGAATATGTGGAACACATTGCATTCTTGAAGAATTAGAATGGTGGAAAAGGAGGTCACCCCACCACACTCTGTGGCTGTCCAGACAAACTGGTACCATCAGGGAGACAACAAAAGTAAAGCCCAAAATAGGTTAACTACTTCCTGAATGTTCCAATTTACATTTTACACAGAGGGGGTTATAGACCAATTGAATGGGCTGTCAGAAGGGTATCGGCAAGAGAATTAATAGAGGCATTCATGAGGGAAGAGAGTGGTGCAAAAATGGAGAAGAGGAATAGGGAGATAGAGGATATGTAGAATGTTAAATTCATTTATGGTGCATGCTAGTTATGCTATTTTCTTCTGCCATCAACCGTATTTAAATGTAAGTAAAAACTACCAACAACACAATGGACTATAAGAATGGTAGTGTGGCACTGGTAGTATGACACTGATAGTGTGACATTGGTAGTTTGACTGATAGTGTGACACTGGTAGTGTGACACTGGTATGACACTGGTAGTATGCCACTGTCAATGTGACACTGGTAGTGTGACAGTGTGATACTGGTAGTGTGACACAGTGTGACACTGATAGTATGACACTGGTAGTGTTACACTGGTAGTATGACACTGGTAATATGACACTGATAGTGTGACCCTGGTAGTGTGACACAGTGAGACACAGGTAGTGTGACACTGGTAGTAGGACACGGATACTGTGACACTGGCAGTATTATACTGATAGTGTGACACTGGTAGTGTGACGCAGGTAGTATGACTGATAGTGTGACACTGGTAGTATGACACTGATAGTGTAACAGACACTGGTAGTATGACATTGATAGCATGATACTGGTAGTGTGACAGTGTGACACAGGTAGTATGACACTGATGGTAGTATGACATGGATACTGTGACACTGGCAGTATGATACTGATAGTGTGACACTGGTAGTGTGACGCAGGTAGTATGACTGATAGTGTGACACTGGTAGTATGACACTGATAGTGTAACAGACACTGGTAGTATGACATTGATAGCATGATACTGGTAGTGTGACAGTGTGACACAGGTAGTATGACACTGATAGTGTGACACTAGTAGTATGAAACTGATACTGTGAAACTGGTAGTGTGACAGTGTCATACAGGTAGTGTGACACTGGTAGTATAACACTGATAGTGTGACACTGGTAGTTTGACATTAGTAGTTTGACACTGATAGTGTGACACTGGTAGTGTGACATGGGTAGTATGACACTGGTAGTGTGACACTGATAGTGTGACACTGGTAGTGTGACTGGTAGTGTGACAGTGTGATACAGGTAGTGTGACACTGGTAGTATGACAATGATAGTGTGACACTGGTAGTATGACACTGATAGTGTGACACTGATAGTGTGACACAGGTAGTGTGACACAGGTAGTATGACATGGTAGTATGACACTGTAGTATGACATTGATAGTGTGACAGTGTGACACAGTGTGACAGTAAGTGTGACACTGATAGTGTGACACTGGTAGTGTTACACTGGTAGTATGACACTGGTAGTATGACAGTGATTGTGTGACACTGGTAGTGTGACAGTATGGCACAGGCAGTGTGAAACTGGTAGTATGACATGGATACTGTGACACTGTCAGTATGACACTGATAGTGTGACACTGGTAGTGTGACACAGGTAGTATGACACATAGTGTGACACTGGTAGTATAACATTGGTAGTGTGATACTGGTAGTGTGACAGTGTGACAGGTAGTGTGACACTGGTAGTGTGACACTGATAGTGTGACACTGGTAGTATGACACTGATAGTGTGACACTGGTAGTGTGGCACTGGTAGTGAAACAGGTAGTGCGACACTGGTAGTATGCCATGGATAGTGTGACACTGGTAGTGTGACACTGGTAGTATGACACTGATAGTGTGACACTGGTAGTGTGACAGTGTGACACAGGTAATGTGACACTGGTAGTATGACACTGGTAGTGTGACACTGGTAGTATGACACTAATAGTGTGACATTGGTAGTGTGAAACTGGTAGTGTGACACAGGTAGTATGACACTGATAGTGTGACACTGGTAGTGTGACACAGTGTGACACAGGTAGTGTGACACTGGTAGAATGACACTGACAGTGTAACACTGGTAGTGTGACACGGATAGTATGACATTAGCTGAAAACTGCAGTCTGTCTTTTCAGATTGAACTAATCTACAGAAAAAAGCATGGTATAGTTTCTGAAAGACAGAAGTGTAATACATAAAACTTACAGAGAAATTGAAAACTCAGGGCAGCCTGACTACACAACAGGAAGGTTATGACCTTTGAATCTGAGAGTTATTTGACTAGGAAGCATCATTTGTTAGGAGTTATAGAAATGCCTCACATAGTATTTAACAAAATCCTTGCCCCATGCTTGAGAGGGATAAAACCTTAATTGTGCCCCAGACAATCAAAGGGGATGGATGGGACTGAACAATCATCACTGGCTTTCCCATACTGCAGAGTAAAGGCTGCCATGCTCACTGCAGTGGCAACATGAAAACCCTGGGGAGCTCCATGCTGAGAGCACTGTATCACTTCATTGGGAGTTTGTCCATACGAGGATGAGTACATGCACCTCCTGAAGACAACCATAGCATAACTGATAAAGCTGATGCATGGTGGTGGAGTTAGGTCACACTCCTCCACAGCAGTGTGATGCTGCACCAGCATCCTTGATCTCCTCAAAAGAGACAGATGAGGATTGAGTAAAGCCCAGGGGAGACAAGACAGGTCTAGTAAAATTGGTGAGTTGAAGACAGGAATTGATAGCAACTGATGGTCAGCTTCAGGAAATTAAAAAATAAAAAAAGCATGCATTTAACAAGAAATGCTATCATGTTACACAAAAAATAATGTAGAAACTAGAAAGCTCCAAAGCAGATTTAATGATGTGAGTGCAAGTAAAGCATTAACCTCTCAATATGTCACTCAAAGATGAAGAAGGAGAAGCCTTATCATTGCAGATAATGCAAAGATATTGACCAGCACTGATACACAAAACATACAGCACAGGTCTGTGTTACTACATCATAAATAAGAATGCCAGTTCATCGAATCTTTATAATATAACAAAAAGTCTTCAACATAAAATAATCTAATATAAGCTATATAACCAATAATCTAAAATACTGCAAATTTAGAAAAGCAGCAATTACGCATAAGTTTATAATACATTTGTTTGAGAGAAACCCGTATGCTACATAAGCACTGTTACTTTTATATATATATATATATATATATATATATATATATATATATATATATATTTATACATATATGTAATATATTTTATTTATTTATTTATCAGGAATGTCTGACTTGAAATGAGCCAGTTTTTAGAAGAGGCCCAGGGAGAAATGCTCCAGATACATCTCTTTGTAACATGGGAGGAAACCCACACAAATGTAGGGAGGACATGCAGACTCCGTACAGAAGGCACCCCAGCTGTGAATCAAACCAAAAAACCTGTTGCTGTGAGGCAACAACCCAAATCACTGCACCACTGTGCCATCTATATATATATATATATATATATATATATATATATATATATATATATATATATATATATATATATATATATATATATATCTATATATATATATATATATATATATATATATATATATATATATATATATATATGTGTATATATATAGATACACACACACACACACACACACACACACACACACACACACACACACACACACACACACTCACCACTTTTTGTGAATCTGACTGAATAATTAAGAAGCTACAGAAAACAGTACAGTAAAAGAAACTACTAAAAGGTGGCAGTGTTTAACTGACATTCCTAAGGTGAAACTATGCTGTTGCAATAACAAAGTAATGCATTCTTCTGTAGTTCATTTGTTTACTTTTGACTGGACTGCACAAGACAAAACAAAAAAAAAAACAGTTGAGAGGCCCGCCTGACTCCTGGCCTTATTCTATCATAAGATTTAAAAATAATTAAAGGACATAGCTCACATCAACAGCTAAAGATAATTAACGATAATACACTGACATTTGAGTATCATCTAAAATGAAAAGATTGCAATTTCAGAACCGTGAATGAATGGGCAAATAAATGCAAAACTGATCACCAGTAATGAGTTAACTGCATCTCTCTTACTTTATTATATATTATTGTTAGTTATTCTTTTTATTGAGTATTAGTTACGTCATTGGCTTTGCACCCTGCCAAACTGCTGACAATTAAAAAGACTGCTCTTGACATAACACAATCCCATGATAGCAGAATACAGCATCCCATTAGCAGTTCCACACTGTTGCTATTCTTTTTGACAGCTGTCTTCTACCACCTTATTCTGAAAACGATTTGGACATGTATGAGTGAGTCATGCTTCGGTTAGTTATTCCCCACACAACTGATCAGAACATTTACTGAAACTAAAGAGGTGTTAAAACTTAGCACTACAGTTGACATAATAAACTTCTGAATATAACTGTTAATTGTGGGGCCAAGGTGCCCTTGAAATGTAATAACCACTTTTATCACTTTGAATAGCAACCAGTGGCAGACAGCATTCCTATGGGATCCTTGTCTTAACAAAAAATAATAATAACTTAAGGAACCCTTTTTATAGTGTTTTTGCTACACCCTCCTCTCTAACTATATTTATGCTATTGTGTACATAGTGCACAGTTGCTGACATCCTTGGTATGGGGGAATGGGAAGTGGGGGTGCTCATAGTATTCTTTAGCACTGAGCTGAGAACATACATGCCTGTAGTGCAGTTACTTATGTATTTATTTATTCATTATATCACAGACATCTGAGTTATATACTCACAATCACACTAGAGGCTGTTATTAATGGTCACATTTGTTTATATGTGTGGGTGTGTGTGCACATGTGCATATATATGTTTTGAAGGACTAGATGCCCTCAGCTGTCCCTGAATTTAATGAAGGTTCCTGATTTTTTCCTTCTGTTGGTATATTCTTCATAAAGTCTGATTTTTTTCTGACAAATCAATGAAGATTTTAGTCATTAAATAATAACAGGCATTTACCTTTGAGACATAAAAGCCTTCAGAAAATAGATAATAAGGCAAAGCCTGTTATTCTAACAAGTTTATAGGTATATTAAGGTAATAGCTTTTCCTGATGTTCAGACTTTGTTCACTACTATTTTTAGTTGTCTCCTTGACTCCTGAGTGAATAGATTGAGAAGTAAGGGGGCTGGTGAAATGGGCTGCATGCTGTATTCAGACAGCACTAAGCTTAGAAAATACATTCTGTGTAGCATTTAGTTATATATTTATCATTCATTTGTTTGCAGTCAAAACTCTAAGATATACATTGACAGTTATATAAGTATAACTGATGATTTTGTGTGTATGTGTGTGTGTATATGTGTGTGCGAGTGTCTGTGTTTGTGTGTGTGGGGGTACACGCAGGGAGGTTGCAGTAGGTCACATTATATGGCTCTGGCAAGCTGATATTTGTGTTGCCATTATTTATAATTTTGTTCATTCATTTGATGCCAGTTAGACATCTGACATGTATACAACATACAATTTATTGTAATTGGTGGACACATCTGGGGAGGTTGCAGTAGGTTGTACTGTGTGGTTCTGACCGTACTAATCTAAAATTCACCTGGTCACTATACTTTTGTTCATTCATTTGATCCCAGTCAGACATCGGACATCTACAAATTTCACATGCAGGAAGGATGCAGATGGTTGTACTGTATGCTTCTGACAACAGCATTCTGAAATTCATGTGGCCATTATTTATGTTTTTATTCATTCTGTCATTTTATCCTAATCAGACATCTGATATGTTCACAGTCAAACAATTTGCTGTTGTGGGTATCTGTGTGTGGTTAAAAGAAATTATTGTCGTCAATTGTTATTATTTTTTATTTTATTACAATCAGATATCTCATGCATGCAAAGTCAATGAACCTGGTTTTAACTGTTGGGTTCAGAGGCTGCATGTACATGAAAGTGATTGACACTTGGCATTTGCTCAAGTTAGGCAGCCATTATTCTGCATTTGCAGAAGTAGTATGCATGTTTGTGACTCCAGCTGGGATATTTTACTGTGGCTATTTTTAACACAATCAGACATCTGAGGTAAGAACAGTCAGGGAAGGTGTTATAATATTTGGGATGGGGTTGTATTTAATGAAAATGAATGCATTTGTGGGGGAGGGGTTGGAATATATCTAAAAGTTGAGCTGGTGATACTTTCTTTCACTTTTCAGCACATCTAAACATCAGAATTATATACAATATGTGGCTGTCTGTGTAGTCTGGGCAGGAAGTATGTGACAGCAATTGATCACTGGCACAGTGGTGAAGCAAGTTGTGTAGTTCCCTAATAGTGCTCAGTGGTTTGGTTGAGTATTTGGCTGTGAATCCTTCCTTGTCAAGTTTGCATGTCCCACCTGTCTATGTGTGAGTGTTATCCGGGTGCCTGACAATTTGTACTTTTACTTTCTTCTCAATCTAATACCCTAGGGTACACAGACAGTAGCTATCTTTTTATGGACAGGTAGGATGGCAGGTAATACTACCAAATATGATTTATATACCCTTGTAAGCATTTAGTTTTTTGTCAATTTATTGGGCAAATAATATTTTGTTCCTAGATGTTCTGAGGTACACTTACAGAGTTTTTCCAACTTTTTCATCCAATGATAGTCTGAACAAAATATCATAAATAAGGAATTAAATTCAGTCTTACTTTTTCTTTCCAGGAAAAATAAGTTGCAGCTAAAGCTTTAATTTTTAAAGCTTACTTTTCATGAATCTCTAGAGAACTCCAGTCTCTTGGTTTGATTTAATTAACTTATTACAGTGAAGTCTTGACTAGTTAGGCTGTGTTGAAAGGAAAGGAAAGGAAAAGCTAAAAAATAAGAAGAAGTAATCTTTCTGGATGTTGAGGGACCAGGATGAGGGGGAAGCATGGGAGGAGCTCTTAAAAGTGCAAGTGGAATGAGTGAACAAGAATGCTGCCCATGTCCTTAGTCTATGTTTCTATTTCACCTAAGGTCAGCTTTGCTGATTGAAGTCAGACAACTGAAATGGATATAGTTAATAAAGTGCCTATAAAGAGCATGTACTGAGGAGGTCTGTGGATAAAAACAAATGACCTCATCTGTTGTTTAATAATAGGTGATGGTCACTGACCTGCTGTAATAGAGCCCCACTTTCCAACTAGTCACACCATTCATTTGCATCCTGCAGCCAACATCCCTTTGCTTTGAAGTCAACAGCTGCCACTAAATAAATATTACTTATTTATTTTATTTTATTTTATTTTATTTATTTTACATTTGTTTATCAGGAAAGTCCATCTGGGTAAATCCATTTTCAGCAGAGGCCTGGGGAGAAAAGCTTCAAGACATACAGAGTATACAAAACATATTTAAAAAATAACACCAATCTTTGAGAAATTAATAATCAAGGATTGGTATTAAAAACTGCAAGACATAGTGAGTTTACAAATAGTTCTATAAACAATATTTGCAGGTTTGGACTAGAAGATATACTTTATATGGAAAGTGATTAGTGAGAATGAAGTATGAGTTAGCAAAGAGTAGTTAGTTAATGAGTATGTCAGTTAGCTTGGCTTAGTACAAGTCAGTTAGTTAGCCAGGATCAGTACATGAGCAAGTCCATGTAGCAGATAGGTGGGCTTTTAGTAGCTTTTTGAATTGAGCCAAATTAGTGGTGGTTTTAATGTTTAGTGGTAGGGAATTTCAGATTTTGGCAATACTACAAGAGCAGAGGGATTCTCCAGCGTGGTATTTACTTGTCGTTATATTTATTAGAGCCTTGTTGCTAGAGGGAAGAGTCTAATTATTAAATAGTGGATGAGTAAGTTATTTAGGGCTGGCATTTTCTCTGGATGATTAATTATTTGATGGGCCATGCTGAGCAGATTGTATGCTAGTAGAGTGGGAAACTCAAGCCAAGAGAACGGCAATGATGGGATCTATAGTTAGCACCTGTAGCAAACTTTGAGATTTTATTATAACAAATTTCTAGCTTATTTTTAGCTGATTTTCTTAGGTTGGTAAAGATCGGGGATGCATATTGTAGTGTTGAAAAAAGGTTGGTTCTGGCAGTTATGGCTGTAGTATAAGATAGTGTTTGCTTCTGTAGAGGCAACCTAGTTTTTTGTGTACTTTTTATGGTTTGGGCTATATGAATATCAAATATCATGTTCTGATCTATTGTGATTCCCAGTAGCTTGGTATTGGTAAAAGGAGTTATGATGGTGTTATTAGTAGGTTCATAGATTAGTACTAGGCTAACTGCCCTTGCAAGACATTTTAAGCCTAGCCAATTATCACCTGTGAGATTCAAACCCTGTACCTTGTGTTTGCAAAGCAAACACCTTAACCATTAGGCCACTCTCCCAACCTGTAGTAGAGGAAATTTTGAAGAGGGAGGGGAGTGTGGGGCTCTTATAGGGTGAAACACGATGAGTTTAGTTTTCTTGGGGTTGAGTATTACTTGTGCATTGGTTGGCCAGGATTCTATAGCAGTAAAAGACTGTTGTTATTTGTTCGATTTGGTGGAGAGTGGGAAATGCACTTATTAGGGTTGAATTGTCTGCATACTGTATGAGTGCAGCACTATTAGTAGCTTTATCAGAGGTGCCAGAAGCTGTTGAAGGCTGGAGGAGGCGGGGTTAGAGGGTGAGAGGGGCACAGTGATCTAAAAAGGACAGTTTTTTAAATATTATGGTGAAAAACATTGAAATAACTCCATGGAGGATTAAGGAGACAGAAACAATCCAAGAACTGGGAAGGTATACAGCATGGGGCTGATTCTGCAGAATTACAGTGGTATACTAGTACCTGTCAAAATCTGGAGAAGGTGGTGGAAGCAAGAGGAGGCATTATGAAGGGGCATTACCAAGTCTGCTCACTAAAATTCAGGGTACATACACAAGAAGACTGCCACACAGCAACTGTGCCACAGAGAAAGACAGACATTGTGGGGAGTGGGGTGTGGGACTGTCCACGACAGAAGCATTCTCCATTATGGTTTTCAGACCCAAACAGTCTGAGACAGTAGTACAAGAATCTTACAATATTTGTGAAAATAAATATACAGTATACACAAGCAGAGACAAGGTAATTTTAAATCTTAATTTTAATGCATTACTCTAGTAAACATAAGTTTTCTTACAAAACTCTTGTTAGATGCAAACAGTCACCTAGGTAGTGACAACCTTTTCCCAGGGGCATTATCTGTTACAGGAATAGCAATGCTAAAAAGGTTAGTTACTTGGCTAATCTCTGCAGCAGTGAAGTCTGCATATTACATGAAAGCATAAAAATGTGATGCAACATTTCTGTTGCCATGACATGCATGGTGCTTCTGATCATAGCAAGTCATAAGCAATGTAGCACACGCAAAACAAAATTAAGCCATACAACAAGCAGACCAAAGGTCATAAGGGAAAAAAAAGGTCTGCAAAGCCAACCTTAAGGCTAGTCTCTCAATCTTTTTCAAGGTGAAGCAGATCACCTTCAGAAATAAAAAAAAATGCTAATTTTACTCTGCCGACCTCATTTCTTCATGGGATAGATCCAGTAATCCAATACCAAATGTCTTGCTTACAAACAACAATTAGAAAACTTGGCAAAATGAAATGGACGAGTATTACTAAAATGATATAGCACATACCATATTACTGAAAAGACAGTCTCTGATATTTGTTATGTAGATTTAACATACTAAAGTGGAAAATAAATAACACTCAGTCAACAGACTAAAACTGTTGCTCATTTAGTACCTGAATTAACAATTTTTCACTAACACCATTTGAACAACTATGCACCTTTCCAATTCGAAGGACAGTAGTACTTCAGTTACTGGCAACTACACGATATGTGAATGCCATGAGCAAGGGGCCATGGCTAGCTGCAGACCGGTCAGCCAAAGCCTGGCAGATTTTCAAGGAAGTGCAATGATGTGCCATAGAGAAAAAAAATGGCGCACATCTGTTGGCTACTGAAATTGAGTACTCACCCAGGGCTAGGCCTACTAGTAACTTTTAACAGAAAAGGTTAACTTCTACCTTGCACACATTCTGCAGGCCCTCTCTCAAAAGATTGATACCCCTTACCACTGCAATGCTTCAGCTGTTTTCCTCAACATACATACAATTATATTTATGTATGTTTTACACACATACATATGCTCTGTATACCACTCACGTTGCAAGCTTTTCCTTACTGGGTCACACTAATACACAAGCACCCTTCCTTAATATACAGCTTTAGTAGTTTGCATCATGCAATTTGCATATTACATACAGGCCAGATACAGCTACTTGTGCAGCTGAAAGGTTGACTATATTTAGAATTAACTGGACTTTCTGAAATTACCACTCAGCCATTTGCACACCTTATAGTTTCTCAGCAAATGAAAGTTCACCTGTAGCACATGCAAGAAATGCCTCAGTAGCTACATCAGTTTACATCCACTAGCGTCAACAATTCAGAACCAAGGTAAAAAATCTATTTAACAGATGAAATGTATGATATTAAATTACATGCAGACACATACACACACTTATCTTCTTCCTCAACCGAAGAGCCACACGTGTACACACACATTTACCTATTCTCTTAACAGAACTGTGCTAGCTTAAATTTCCTGTTTAAGGCAGAATGTATTTACATCCACGTTGGCATGCATGCATGGGACACACACAAGCGCATCCAAGGTTCTCCGTCCTCCTTAAAGGGAAAGTTTTTATTTATTCATTTAACCTGCAGCTGTAAAAGTGGGAGGATGCTCATCCCCCCTCGCTCTACGGTTCCGGTGCCTATGATCTTTATGGAGGCTGTTGGTGAATACAGTAAAAAGAAGTGGACCGAGGATAGATCCTTATGGGACTCCCAGAGTGACAGGCAGTAGTGCAAAGAGGTTGTGCTGCCACTTTACTGCCTAGTTAAGCTTTAGATCAACTAGGACATTTAATAGTTTGCATGGGATACTGTGTCAAATGCTTTTGAGAGGTCAAGGAAAACAGAGACCAGATTACCTTCATTATGGAGCTAGTTCACAGAACTGGTGAAACGTACAAGGGCTGTAGTGATGCTGTAATTAGGACAGAATCCCTGCTGTGAGTATGAATGCACTTTTCCAGAATTTTAGAAAGGGGAGATAGTATGGCAATGGAACTATAAGTCTGTTGAGCTGCTGCCTTTGCGAAGGGGTATTACATGGGTAATATTCTAGAGTTTAGGTGTTTCCTGTTCAGAGATGGAGTGGTTTACTAATACGAAGACTGGGAATGAGATGACATTGTCTGCTATTTTAAGATATTCTGATGGTAGGTTATTTGCAGCCAGAGTAGTTGGTCTGAGTTTTTTAAGATATATTATCACAGTATCTGTAGGAACTGGTTGAAAGTTAAAGCTGTTGTAGTTATATAGTAGGGGGGAGTTGAGGGGATGGGAGAGATGTTATTATTTAAAAGGTTTAGAATGGATTCTGTAAAGTATTTGTTAAATTGGGTTGGAATATCATCCCTGGTATTGGATAATGTCAGGAGTGGTGTGGTTGCTTGACCGGGATGTACATTTTTTTTTAAAGTAGACCAAAATTTGGGGGATTATTTTGATGTTTTAATTGGATGCATCTATAGTGGTCTCTTTTATCCGCTCTGATCTGATTTTTGACTGTGTTTCTGAGCTCTAGGTATTTTTGACTGTTAGGAGTGTTTTTCTCTTTGAGCCATTTTTCCCAGGCTTTGTCTCTTGCTTTTAGTAGTGCTCTGATTGTTTTAGTTACCCAAGGAGTATAGTTGGGTTTTACCTGTATTTTCCTGGCAGGGGCAAGTTTGTTTACGATACTGATGAAGGTGGTGTTAAAGTATTCTACCGCATCATCTAATGGAAGATAGGTACCTCAATTCTATTTACAGTTCCTAAGTATGGATGTGAACTCCTGAGCATTAAAGTTATGGCATTTTAAATTTTATGGTATTTTGGGTTTTTTGAAGGGTTTAGTAGTTGTCTGAAAAGAAAAGTAGGGAGGTGATCGCTAAGGCTGTCAGGGGGACAGCCAGTGATCAGTGCTGTATTGGGGTGGCTTATTAAGATCCAATCAAGGCTTGTTTTTTTTTTTTTTTCATCAAGTCTGGTAGATAATTGATTAGTTGTGAGTAGCCATGGAGATTAATATGATTAGTGGGGGTTGTTGTGTTACAGGAAGTCCATTCAGTGTTAAAGTCCCCAGCTGTGATTGTTTCCTGAGGGAGAATGGTAGATGTCCATTGTAATATGAGTTCCAGTGTAGGGATGTTGTGGCCAGGTGGGACGCAGATGCCTATAATGTTTAGATGTATTTTTGAATTAAGATGAAGTTTGGTTCGTATTAGTTCTGTGTTATTGAAGTCAGATGTGTCTATTGCTAATATTTCTAAGGAAAGGCTATTTTTAAATAGAATAGCTGCCTCCCCAAACCTTTTGGATTGTCTATCTAATCTGTGTATATTATAACCAGGGGGGTGTTATTTCATTGCTACTGATTTCTGGCAGGTGTCAGTTAACAGGACAATGTCAGGACAGTAGTGAGTTAGGGTCGCATGGAGTTGCTGTATCTTATTAAGTCTACTTCTAAGGTTGATGTTTAAAAATAGGAGGTATGAACTTTTTCTATTGGGGTAAGGTGGAAGTTGTTGTTGACAGTTAAGGTGGGTCCTGAAGGTTTGGGGGTCAGGGTTGGGATGAATGTTGCCACTACATATTAGTTTGGATGCTATAAGATTTAACATTTTTATAAGTTTATGTATGGCCTTGTCATAAGTTAGAGAAATATGATGAGGTGAGTGGTGGGGTAGTATTGTGTATTTTGCTTGAGTGATGTAGTTAATGTTATAAATAGATGGGGCTATCAGGATGGAGAAGTTATGTTCATGTGTTGGATGGATTAGTGTGGAGGTATGGGAATGGTGAGAGGTGTTAATGTTGTTGTGGAGGGATGTGAGATATGCAAGTAGGGTTAGGAATAGAAGAGATGTAAGGTGTATGAGTAGCATATTTGTGTAGTGTGGGATGTGTGGTTTGTTGAGGAGAAGGTGCATGTCAGGGTGGAGTAGATGTGCAGTGAGGGAGATATTACATAAGCTTTTGTAATTGATGTAATTATAAAATAATAGGGAATATTGTAAATACTGTAAGGATATATTTAAGTATATTGTTTGATAGGGAGTGTTGCTGGGTAAGCAGGGAGTGGTGTATATGTGATGATAGATAACTAAATAGGGTTGAGATAATGCTATATGTTGTTAGGACTGGTTATGGGTAAGTGGGGGTGTGGCTTGATGAAAATAAATGTAGGCATAGCAGGGGCAGGTGGCATTTGGGGGCAGGATAGGGGAGCAGAGTGAGCCCAAATGAAGCAAGGGGTGAATGGAGTGGGCAGATGCAGGTCAAACAGGGGAACGGAGTGAGGCCGAGCAAAGAGAAGGGTGAACGGAGCGGGCAGATTCAGGTCAAACAAAGTAGCTGCGACCAAAAGAAACAATCAACCAGCCATCCTAAAGAGCCTTAGGTAAGTGGTAACAAAGTGGTGGGAAGCCAGTATAATGGTGTTATATTCTTTTTTTATTTACTTTCACCCTCGGTTATTAAACTAAGATGACTAGTGAGCAGGGCGCTAGTGGAGTCCAGCAGAGGGAAAACAAAAGTCTTATAGACTGTAGTGAGGAATAGCCGTGCCTGAATAACAGTTATTAAGGGGGGAGCTTATAAGGGAGAAAATAACCTTATATGAACAGTGGAGACACTGAGGGTAAAGTGACCTGGATTGTGTGCATGCCAATATTTGTAGCAGGAAAACACTCTACAAACAAGTCCTTAGCAGCAAAGAGTAAACACTACAGAGAGGAGCAGGTGCATATGTACATTGTAGGCAGGAGTTTAGCAACTCTGCTTTTTATTTGTTGGAAGATTCCGCGTGTGTGAAAACGAGCCCTGCTAGAATCAACTTTCTTTTTGTTGGGAGGGAAATCCTGGCTGAGTTTAATATTGGGAGCTACAGGAGAGAACTGAAAGAAGAACAAAGGTGTTAGACAGAGGAAGACAGTGCATCAGAATGATAGAGAGTGGCTAACTACATACAGTGGTACAGCAGTTGTAAAAATGCAGGTTCATTTGGCATTTGCACTACGTCCTGCACACTTATTGTCAACTTCAAATGTCTGCAGCACTGATATTATGCTAACATACTAGTTGTTATAACATTTATTACGCAGGTTCAGTTGTGTATCATTCATAAAGCAGACTCAGTTCTCTTCCTTTAGTAGGACCAGAATGTTACACAGTATCTTATTTCTATTACCCGGTATAGAGTAGGACCAGAAAGTTACAAAGTATCTTATTTGTATTTACCTTGGGACTACAGCAGCAATAGTAACAATAGAATGGATCTGGAAGCCCTACAGCAGAAATAGTAACAACCGAATAGATCTGAATATATCCTCCAACTATTAATTTGACATACAAACTGAATTATGCAGAAATAACTTAACCACATTTACAGAAGTAGCATAAGATAAGGCAAAACAACAGTGGCAGCAGTAATAATAACAATAGAATACTTCTGCACTTTCCCCTCAACTATTAATTTGATATACAAGCTAAATTATACAGATTTTAGGTCAATTAGCTTAACTAATTCTGTAGAAGGAGCATTAGGTAAGACAAGATAACAGCATGTCTAACAAGCACTAAATTGATTATTGTTCCTTACTTAGCGTGCACACTAGGTCCTGGTCATGGGAAGATCTCAGTATAGGGTCGGGGCAACTTTTGAAAATGGCAGTTGAAACCTTAGGGATTATGTAATCTCGGTATGAGAACATGCAGGGGAGGGGCCAACAGGTGACCATAAAGGTGGTGCAGTAACCACTGAGACCTAGGTCAAACAAAGTAGCTGCAACCAAAAGAAACAATCACCCAGTCATCCCATAGAGCTTGAGGTAAGTGATAAAGTGTCAGGAAGCCAATATAATGGCGTCATAGTCTCTTTTTATTTACTTTCACCCTCAGTAATTAAACTAAGATGACTAGTGAGCAGGGAGCTAATGGAGTCTAGTAGAGGGGAGAACTAAAGTTTTATAGACTGTAGTGAGGAACTGCCATGTCTGAATAACGGTTATTAAGGGGGGGGGGGGATTGCAAGTGAGAATATAACTTTATATGTGCAGTGGAGACACCAAGGGTAAAGCAACCCAGTTTGTGTGCACACCATATTTGTAGCAGGAGAACACTACAAACAGGTCCTTAGTAGCAAAGAGTAAACACTACAGATAGGACAGGTGCATACGTACACTGCAGGCAGGAGTTTAGCAACTCCACTTTTTGTTTGTTGGAAGATTCTGCTTCTGTGAAGATGAGTCTGCTAGAATCAATTTTCTTTTTGTTGGGAGGGGAATCCTGGCTCAGTTTAATATTGGGAGTTACAGGACAGAAACTGCAGGCAGGAGTTTAGCAACTCCACTTTTTATTTGTTGGAATATTCGCTTCTGTGAAGACAGGCCTGCTAGAATCAATTTTCTTTTTGGTGGGAGGGGAATCCTGTTTCTTAATAGTAAAATAGTGTTTTTCTGTGCTTTAGGGTAAAGAACTAAAGGTAAAGAGACAATCTGTGACAACGAATGAATGACCATCTAGCATGCCTGCTGAAAATTAATACATTATTTTAAAGAAACTGTTGAAAATAAAGAAAGTGAGTCAGAAGAAGACACTAATGTTTTTTTTTTTTTTTTTTTTTTTTTTACACAAAAAGGGTTAGTGGAAAGAAAGGTGTAAAAGAGGAAGAAAAAATGATGATTGTGCCACAGAATATTGCTAGTTTTAAACTTCAGATTAAAGTGTGACTGTTCAGGATTATTGTTAAATTGAATTCTGGTATTTTTCTTTTGCAGGAAAGCTGTCTAAGCAAGTAAGAAGTGGATATGTTCTGTAGTATAGATAGAGCTCAAGAGGTAGAAATACATGATACAGAAGTATTTATATGTGTGAGAAGTGAGGACAATGATGTGATTTTACGGTTTATTTCTCAGTGAGTCTGATTTGCTGTAGTAGCTTCCAGTGTAAATGGCATAATTTAAATATGCTTAAAGTTATTGAACCTTTTTTGTTTGTTAAGAAAACATTATGGGATGTGGAGACTTAACTTGCTTTTGTTGAGAGAATTATAAAGCATTTGGCTGACATGGAACATTTGAAAAAGTACAAAAAATCGTGGATTAAAATCTGTTATGGGTCCTAGATATATTCATTTTTTCATCAGGAGAAATAGTTATTGCCCTTGTCATGCATTTATATCCACTGATGGTATTACTAGACTTTTCAGCTTTATGTTATATAAAGCAGCATGTATTTATATAGTGGGTGGTGATAAGCTGAAAATTTTACAAACTCCAGCCAATCAACTAGATCTTAGTCTCTTCTACTTTCAACTATCCTAGCAGGCATCCAACCAACCCCCCCCCCGAAAGAATGCAAAAAAAAAAAAATTCTCTACAAAATAGTTACGTTTGTAACAAGCCTTCAACATAAAACTATACAATGCATCATACTAAAACAATTAGGCTGGTTTTAACTTCAATACACCCTGAATGTCTCTGCTATTAATAGACCATTATATTGTGCATACACTTATTAAATGTCCCACCTTAAAATGCGTAATTCAAAAATAAAGCACAATCAAACACCACAGATCTGAAAGTCAAATCCTTCTACAAAAAAAAAAGAAGCATTATCACGGGGATTCGCTATTCAGTTTATGTTACAAAAATACAGAATATCTTTCAAATTATATCCAAAATGAAGCACTCCACAAAAAAATTAATCAGAACTAAAAATATCTCAATATATAATTGCCTTGCTTATGTGTTGTACAACACTGATATCTTAAACTACAGTAATTCATTCAAAATAATGTGTTTTTCCATCTCTTTTTTCCATCATTTGCAATGCAACTTATATATAACTATTTCACCCATACTTTAGTCTTACATTTTCCTTTAAATGTCATAACTTCTTCCTTAACAATGTAATATAGTGTTTACTTCTTTACTATTAATACAGATAATTATTAATTCTATTAGAAACACTAATCTAAATAAATTTCAGGTCTCTTTATATATCTACTCTATTACAAGTCAGGATCTATTGCAATTAAGAATAGCACTCAAAGTCAATGATATAATATGTAAATATTTATAAATATGTGAAAACAATGTAAATATGTCAACACTGAATTGCAAATGCTTTCTATACAGTTAGCTGTAAAATTTTCTTTTGTACTCTGCTTCCTTTTAAAAAGTCCCTCTGATTCTGTTTTGAAGATTATCTTCCTATGGATAAAAAGGGACACTATCCTGTCACACCATTCTAGTTAAAATGCAAATAAACAAAATGGATGAGGAAACTCAATACCTTTCTTTTACAGATTGCTCAAGAGTGCCTATGCAGTTCTTTTATTCTCTCTCACTGTTTTGTTTTAGGAAAGAACAACTGTCTGGGCATTATATGACTATATGACAATTAATGTGCTGGACTGACTAGCAAAGGAGATACTAGGTTGGTGACTAACACTGAAAACAATGATTATGACAGATTATGACAGATGTAAAAAATGATGTAACATAAATGGTATGACCAAAATGGAGAAGATGATGAGTTCATATGTTCAAAGAAGGTTACTAGGCTAATGACCCTGGAGCCCTTATACGCCTATCCATATTTATCCTGAGTTGCCCCAATTGTTGGTAGGTGAGTGAAGTTCACAGAGGTAAGAGTCTATGTTAGTTAGTAATGATTTCCTCTGTCCAGGAAGGAAATGGACTCCACTCCAGGAGTGAATTTGTGGTCACCCATCCATTGATCTATATTGCATTTGAAGAGGATCAGGGAGGGGCTCTGTTTCACGTGTATTGGAAGCCTGTTCTAGACAAGTTCCAGACTCTGGGAGATGCATCAATTTCTCAAGCATGACCTGTTCATGACAGAGGCTAGGTTAAGATCTCTTGAGTTAGTAACCCTCATGCAGTTTGATTTATGAATGCGTACCATTTCCATCAGGGCTGGGTCAGCAACTGCCCTGTAAGCCAGGTACAGGTCACCCCTTAGCAACCTGTAAGAGACAGAATACAGTGACAGGACATTCAGTCTTTCAATGTAAGACTTGTTTTGTGTATCCTGTAATTTATTGGTAAGAAACATCTGTGGTCTCTCCAATTGTTGCAGGTGTCTGATGAGGTACATGCAAAAGGGAGCATTGTACTCAATTATTGGTTTTTGAGGCTGAGTATAATGGAATTATAACATATTTATATCTAGATATGATGCCTTTACTAATAAGATGTGCCACATAGAAGGATTTCCTTACTACTGTGAATAAGTGGTGGTCCAAGTTCATGTTGCTAACAACCTGAGTATCTGGATCAGATACAACCAGGTCTACACTTGGGGAGAGGGGGGGTGCTGCCTATAATGTAATTAGCAGGGATGTCAGCTTCCACAAATGGAATAACAATGCACTTTTTTGCATTTAGCTTTAATCCCTGGTGTTGGCACAAATCATTTGTCTGCATTAACTCTGTCTACTGTATATTACCATCTTTGGGGGACTCGGTTGCGTCAAATTTGCAATTGTCAGCAAACTTGATCAGCCACAGGCCATCTAAGTTTGCCTGGAGTTCTATGAAATAAATTCTGAATAGTAAGGGGCTCTGCAAAGAACCCTGTGGTATGCCACTGGTGACTAGTCTTTTGCTAGAGGTAAAGTCACCCACTTTGACAGTATGTGCCCTGTCGGTGAGCCAGTTGGTTATCCATCTGGTAATGCAGGAGTTAATTCCCTAATTGGAAGAGTTTCTCTATAATACCCAAGTGAGTGATTGTGTTAAATGTCCTGGCTAGGTTAGGATAGGTGATACGTGCTGTCTTTCTCTCATCCAAGACCTTGGTGACTTTCTCAAAGAAGTCAACCACATTTAATGAGCATGAACTACCTTTAATGAAACCAAACAGGGTTGGGTCCAACATTTGTAGATTACCTATGTCCTTCTTAATAAGGTCCATAATGATTCTTTCCATGGCCTTGCTGATAAGGCTAGTCAAGCTTATGGGCCTATAATTCCCAGGGTTGGTTGATGGTCCCCCTTTGTGCAGAGGGATTACTTTTGTTGTTTTCCATTTTGCCAGAATTTAGCCATTTTGCAGGCTGTGGTTAAACAGGGATCCAAGTGGGTCTGCTAGCTCATGTTTTAAGTTGTTTAAAAGGCAACTTGGGATGTTGTTTGGTCCCACTGATGCAGTGTTTTTGGCCTTGGCGAGTGCCAAGATGACCTGCTCTCTTGAAATAATAGACTGAGGAATGGTGGTAGGTATACTTTGGGGGGAGACTGAAAGGGACAAGGGGTGAAGCTTGCTCCAATCTGTCAGCTAACAGGTTGGCTATTACCTCCAGTTGAGTATGGGTTGTGCCATCCACAACCAGTTCAGCCCATAACTAGGTATTTTCTTTTAGATTTCAGATGTAGTTAAAGAATGCCTTGTGATTATCCTTAGCTAGGGAGGCTATTTTTGCTTGATAATTAGATTTGGAGGACTTGACAATATCGCTAATTTGTTTGCTTAAGCTAGAGAGGGATTTCTTCCTCTACTGAGTCAGTACCCTCTTGTTTTTGGACATTAGTTTCTTGTTTAGGCTGCTAGCATTAAGCAGCAGTACCTTGAGTTTATCTAGAGTGGATTTTATTATGTTGGGAGGTTGGTTATTTTGACACTGCCTAAAAAAGGCACAATAGGGGTGGCTAATGCCTTTGCCAGTATCCAAAATCCTAGAGGAGACAGGTGCAGACCATGTCTGGCAAAGCAGCGTGGCCTGTTGACCACATCTTCCCAGTCTGACAGATATTGAATCCCCTTGGACTGACACCAGAAGCTAAACAAGTTCTTAAAGCCAATCATTTTTGTTTGTGCTGTGGCATCATCCTTGGATAAGGTAGAATGCTGCTTAAGGCTGGACTTACACCTGCCTGTGACACATAATCTGAAAGCTCAGTCATGTCTCGCTTCATATAGTCTAGTATGGTATATCTCAAGTCATTCATCCCTCACACGGACTATAATGGAGTCATACTGGTACTTGTGGTTGAGTGACATGAGTGCTTGACTGACTTGATGGATCCTAGCCCCTGACAGGCAGTTAACCATAACCCACTCCTTATCCAGCCTGGTGAGGGGAACATCTGTGTTTCTCACAACGGAGTCACCTATGATCAGTACATTAGGTTTTGTGGTGTTACGCTTTATGGGCTTATTTGTTGAGACACTGTTGTGTGTGATATTATGTGTTGTTGCTTTTTTTTGCTTTGTTATATGTGTAAGTGATTTCCATTTGGGTAGCCTCTGATCTTTTGATAAGATACTAGTGAGTACCTCTGCATATGTGGGTTTATGTGTCATGCCCTTATTTAGTGTGGGAAGTGTGTGTGTGTGTGTGTGTGTGTGTGTGTGTGTGTGTGTGTGTGTGTGTGTGTGTGTGTGTGTGTGTGTGTGTGTGTGTGTGCTGACAACCTGTTTGGAATTTGATTTGTCCTTAAGTGAGAGTCTTGTCTCCAATTCCATAGTATAACTACATCTCTCACAGAAAGCATTTGCTTGTTTCAGGAGTAAGTGGTTGTCAATATACATGAGACAATTGCTACATTGCCTCAGGATCCCTATGTCTGTCAGGCTGGCAAGAGAGATGATGGAAACTTGCCCATCCATGACAGCAGGCTCTTACTGTATGTTTTATTAGGGAAAGGAATAGGTTAATTGGACTGGACTGTGCTGGTACGGCCAAGACCACAAGAGGGACCTATGCTTTGTGTAGGCTAAGGTTGATTAATAAAGCATCCCTGCTCAGCGCA
Source organism: Protopterus annectens (assembly GCF_019279795.1). Taxonomy (NCBI): domain Eukaryota; kingdom Metazoa; phylum Chordata; order Ceratodontiformes; family Protopteridae; genus Protopterus; species Protopterus annectens. Next base: position 289,904,131 of record NC_056732.1, on the reverse strand, counting down.
CAACTGAGTTACAGGGCACTGCTAACTACTGCTGAGCAAAGAGCAGCACTGTGCAAATGTGAAGCTTAGATCTGAACAAAGAGAAACAAGTTTTAAGCTAACTACCAATCAGGAAAGGACACAATAAGCCTTCCACAAGCAATCTCCAACTCAGAAAAATTAGATCAGCACACTTCTGCCACTAGGGTGCAGAACAATGCCTTCTTAATGCAGAACATCCCCACAACTAACAGATACAATGTAATACAGTACAATTAACTACTTAAAACAGCTAACTATCACAGGAAAAGATTTATGCCATATATGGTATGAAACATCCACTTTGTGGGTAGTATGACAGAAGGTTTTTTTTATTTATAAAGCTTTGTAAGATGCAAAGAAGAATTAGATGAGAGAATTAAGAGATGAGTTTGGAATATGGGTTACAGGTGCTGATGGAAAGAGTAAGAATGCTACAGGCCATGTGGTTAAGATTAGTGAGTTGACTGTTGGGATATGAGAGAACATTTAAAGTAGAGGAATGAATAGTTATATTGGAATATGTAGAGGATATTATTAAGGAACCATATAATGGAATTGATTGGCTTATTTGTCTTATAAAGTGTATAAGAATGAAGTGATGGAAATTTTTCATTTCATTTTGAACCAGGGGCATGATGATTGCATGGTAGGTGTTATTGGTACTCAATGTGGAACCTGTAGACTATACGTAACTGGAGGGCTATTTGTAAAATATGGATTCAAAGATCATTGTGAAGTTTAGAAATGACATGTTGGTTATCTAAGGTGATTAGCAGGTTTCAATCCAGTCTGCTGAAATGATTTAAATTTGTATTCCTTTAGAATATTATCATTCCTTCTTTTACCACAGAAGGATGGCACACATAAATGGATATTATTTAGCATGCTTTATTATTGGTCAAACACGGCTTGTGACAACATGGGCCACATGAGATTAGGGAGTTAAGTAGATGAATTAGGTATCGTGAGGTTTATAGGTTGGTTCAAGGATTTATATAGTGGATAAAAGGGAAAGTTTTGATTAATAGTAAAATGGACAAGTTCTTGAATGTCCATGTGAGTATGTGTCAGGGCCTTCATTTGAATGTTGTGCATCTGGCTAGACTTATTAGTTTTTTAGCAGAGAAAATGCATGTGATGTATAGTCAATGCCTGCAAAAGGAACAGAAGTAAAAAAATATATAGCTTATGCAGGTTATTTTTGCACACTGGTTGTTTGTGTGTACTGACTGGTTAAAAGTCATGAAAATTTGGTAACAGTACAGATACAGTGTGGTGGATGGGAAAGAAAGGAAAATTCTGGTATCAGTAAACAGAAGTGTAAAAGTTTGTGTGAGTGTGCAGTTAGGGTTGTTAAAAGTGAATTTAAGATATGCTTATTTAGTCAGTTAGTTAGTTAGTTAGTTAGTTAGTTAGTTAGTTAGTTAGTTAGTTAGTTAGTTATGTATTTTGCATTATGTAGTATATATTATGTAGTATGTATGCGTTTCTCCCTGGCATGAACCTCTCTTTTTGTCACTGCTGTAGTAAGTCATTATACTCTCTAATTCTCTGTTTCCTATGATTGCTTGATCCTGGCATAACTAAAACTTCTGAAAGTCCTAACTATAACTCCTCTCATCTTTCATCTGTTTCTGCATCAATGATTGTACTTGGTACCACTCTACTTTTCCTTTCTGACAGATAATTGGCACATCGGTGAACTACAACATGCTTTCACCCCTTCCCTTTGGAGAACAACGAGGCCATCTATTCTCCTGCCTTTTTTATGAAAGCCCCCAGACTGAGATTGCTGAACTATGGTCTCTCCTTTTTCATACGTTCATTGGCAAGTTCTAGGCTAACTGCCTGCCCTTGCAGGCCATTTTAGCCTTGCCAATTTCCCTTTTTGTACTTCAGTTAACCTATCCCATTTGGTTAGAGATTGACCTTATCCATGCCACCACTGATAATTATTACCCCTAATGAGAATAACTTGGATCATACTATAGCTAGTTTGAGGGGACACATGCATGGAATAAAACATTTAGGAGCTGCCACTTTCCATTACTAGTACAAGGGACAGTCCTGGGGTAAATTTTCTGTTTCCTATACATAGATCCAAGTTGTACTTGAATATGGACTGGGATTAACTTTTTTATATGGATGGGGAATCTGTTCCAGAGCAGCTGTATCCTTGTAAGATATAGCTGTTCCTCCATACCATTCTGCTGATTCTGCTGAAGAGGTTTAGATCTCTAGCATGTGTAATTCTGATGCTATTTCGCTTGCTGATGTGCAGTAAATCCATCAGTAGTGGGTCAGAGGATGCCTTGTATGCCAATCACAATTTGAAATCTATTAGCAGTCTGTAGGATACAAAGTAGAGTGACAGAGCTTTGAGATGATCTATGTATGACATGTTGTTGAGGTTGTGTATCCTTTTAGTAAGGTATCACTGTGGTTATTCCAGTTGTTGCATGTGTCTGGACAGATATATGCTAAAGGGGGCATTATATTAAAAGACTGGCCTAATAAGGGATGACTAAAGGGGGACAATAATATCCCCAGATTTAAACACAATCCCTTTATTTATAAGCTGTGCAATACAAAAGGACTTTCTTACAACAATGGAGATGGTCAAAAGTTAGGTCACCATCCACATAATTTCCGAAATCCCAAACCACTGGGTCAGCTCTTAAGGGGTGTATTGTCAATGTGGTAGCTCCCTGGAGTAGGTGACTTCCCAAAGGATACAATAATGCATTTGTTGTTATTTAGTTTCAGTCCTTGACTTTGGTACCAGTTACTTATTTGAGACAAAACTTCCTGCAGGATGGCTATGACATTTGGGGATACAATGACTGCTCCTAGCTTACAATCATCTTCAAACACAGTCAGCCAGAGGCTTTAACATTGGCTTTTACTTCAGAAAAGTAGAAGTCAAACAGGAAAGGTCCCAATATAGAACCATGGGGACACTTCTGGTGACTGGTCTCTTTGTGGAGGTAACTTCCCCTATTTTGATTTCCTGTGTCCTATCTGTAATCCAGTTAGCAATCAAGTGGGTAGCATAGGGGTGTACTCCCAGTTTATTTATGTTATGCTATTTATTTATTTCTCCTATGCCAAATACATTGGTCCATTTACTAATTCAGCTTCTACTCACCAAGCCCATCTTCTCTGTTTCCACATTAATCCTAATAACCCTTCTGCCCTAAACCTGTCTGCAGCCTTCAGCTTCAACCACCTAAGCCCTTCTTGTATGTGCTGCTTACCTCAGTCTCTATGTTTGAGCTGATAGAGTTCACATCTTTCCTGTATTCTGTGATGCCCATGCACTGGCCCAGTAATCAAGGAGCCTCAATCCCACCACTACCACCAGTGAGGGATGTGCACATTAGGGGATAACAAGTACATACACAGTAAATTTCCCTTAAGAGCACACAGAAATCACAGTCAGTCTGGGGCTGGTTTCACCCTTTCTCTCCAGATCCCCAATAAGACTCCCCACAGGCACAGTTATGGGGTCCAGATCTCAGCCTAGTGGTCAAGCTAAAGCCTCCAGTACCCTCTCTGCCCAACCAGTGCTTTGTGTCCCTGGTCAAGTTGCTGACACACACACACACACACACACACACACACACACACACACACACACACACACACACACACACACACAGACACACACACACACACACACACACACACACACACACACACACACACACTTTAAGATTTGATTTAGATACAAACACACAGACACTCCTGGGGAAGGCTGGCTCAGGTTCTCCACCTATGCCCTCTTTCTGCTCAGACTATAAGGTAGTACCAACCGCCACTGACCACTATTATCAGCTACTATAAGACGCTTCCCAAATGGTGACCAATTTCACTGTGTAATATTACTGTTACCCAAATAGTAAGTGTAACAAACAGCAAGACTATTGGAGTGGCTTGGACAGTATCAATAAATACATGCAAGTACTCTAGAGCTTAACACAAAACAGCCGCAGTTGAAAGGTTTAAAAACATTTAATAATAAATAATAAAAATACATGACAGATCTCATCAATTCAACACAGTACTAATCAAGAGTTCAGAAATCACAGGAACTTTAAAACAATATTGTAGGATAGTCTGACATAAATATAGAAAACAGCTAGATTAAGCTGGCTAAATTCCTATCTAACTCTATGAGAAACTATGTCCTAAATAACTTTACATAAAAGGCAAAGTGCTGGTGAGTTGTCAGCTTCAGACAAAATCCAAAATGCTCAGTCTTTCTCTCTGAGAAAGTCTTAAATTGATGATGCACAGTACTGCTGAATCATTTCACATTACATCATTTTTATCATTTCTCCTTTAGTTGCCAGGCTAACAGAAACTCAAAATCTACATTTCTTTGTAAGCTGAACCTGGCCAGGAAGCCACAGCAATAAAAGACACTTTTAAACGTAAAATCTAGTAATTATCTCTGACTTAATAACAATAGAAAGAATTTGCTAGCCAAGACATCCTGTTTCGGAGCTTGAGATCAAACACAGTTGTAATTCTTTACTTAACAGCTTTCTTTAAGCATGGTGCACTGTGGTTACATTTTTGAAATTCAGCATATACACAGTTTTCTTACATTTAGTTTTCCTTACATTTGTAAAAACAAGCCTGTGGGTTATATTAATATTTATAATGACATAGAATTATTTACAAAATTCTATCTGGCTAGGCTGGCAACCTTCACATTTTCTTTTTGCAAACTTCATCATAGCTCTGCACTTTGCACCATTTTGCTGAGTGTCCCTCCCTCTTCCCTTCCCTCCAACTGCCCTTCTGGTATTCATCTCTAGCTATAGTTCCCCTTCATCAAATATCACAGACATTTGCACCCATCCTGCCACCGTGGCTTTCTTCTCATTTTCCTAATATTTGTTGTTGTACTTCCCACTTTCTTCCTTCACCTTGCCCTATGACACCATACTTATGTGCTCTCTTCTGGCAATCTGTTTATATTGTTCTGTCCTCTGCCTTCTTCACTCCCATCTTTATCCATATCATCCTTTCCAATGGCTTCCTGGATCTTCCTCCTCTCACTATCATTTCTACCCACAATAAATTCCAATGATATTCTTCAGTCAACTATAGATCCTAAATTGCTTCACCCAAAGCTAAGTCAAGCAGGTGCCCCCCATCCTAAATGCTATATGATCATCTGCCAACTCAACTTGTTCAGCATATGCTTCTTCTTTTATGCTGTTGTCCCAGTCTTGGATCACTCATTTTCTATGATTTTATTATGTTTATTTATTTCTATAGATATAACCTTTTTATAGTTACATATTTATTTATTTTTGGCAAGTTAGATTTTCTTCCTTTTATCCCTGGTTTGATAAGGGCCAAACAAATGAGAAATTAAATAGTAATTTTGAATACTAGTTTTTCTTTCTACTGGTCTGCCTGAAACAGGCAATGAACTCCCACCTAGTTATGTTTAAAAATGTACACAATGTGTTCATCTCAACACAGAATTCAGCATATAGGGCACTGAAATTCATCAATAACATACCTCATTATTTGCAAATGTTATATGTCAGACATAACTCAGAAAGTAAATCCTCAAATGTTACAGTTCTAAATCATACTAAAAAGAATTATTCTGTAAGATAAAGAATCTGAGCTACAAATCATGTTAAAAAGAAAAGGTGATTAGATGTATTTTACAGATAATATAAAATTTCAAAGACTTCTCCTGAGATGACTTTTCAAAAGTACTGTAGATTAACCGCATTAAAGTCCAATCAAATTTATTAGACTAAAATACCCATTAGTCCACTATGCTACTCAAGCCTACACTCACTCCACTTCTTCTATTACTTCCCCTCTTCCTCTCCTGCTTTCACCATCTCACCAGCCTCCCTGATATATATCACTCCCCACCTTTCCATACAACCTCTCCATACCCCAGACATGAGTCACTCCTCACAACCATTACCTCCCCCTACCTCTATAATTACAGTAATATTCACCTTTTTACTAGAAAATATTATTCCAGACAACAGCAGATTTGTTCCTATTCCAGACAATCCCAATCTCACATTCTGCTTGAAACTTAAATCTGACACTAAGTATTCTAAATTCCTTTTTTCCCATATCATTCAACTTATCACCATCCTTGTCTCTGGTGACATTCATCCTAACCCTGGACCCTCACCCTGCCAGACTACTAACTCAGCCTTACTTGCTCCCCCTCGCCCAGTAAATCTCTTCTTTTCACTGCACTGAATGCCCAAACTTTATGTAACAAGATACAAGACGTCCATGCCTGACTGCTCCATAACCACCTTGATATTTTCTCTATCCCAGAAACATGGCTAAAACCCCATATAAAAGACCCTGAAATTACTTCCCCCAGCTACAGCATCATAAGAAATGACAGATCCCATAAGAAAGGTGGTGGAGTAGCTCTTCCCTTTTCTTCCTCTCTAACAGTGATACCCCATACTAAGCCCATACCACAATTTGCTATTGCCAAGCTAACCCTAGCCCTCCTACAGTTAAATAAGCATAAAAACATATGCATAACCACTATTTATATCCCACCCAGAGACAATATCTCCATTCTAGAAGAAATCCTGTTTTGGTTCTTTGCTAATATAAGCAATGAAACTATAATCCTAGGTGACGTTAATATAAATTGGACCATCATACAATCTCCAACAACCCCCCCCCCCCAGAACATTTACCTATATACCTTCACACAACTAATCAACTCACCCACTAGACCCTCCAAGAATAACACCTCTGGTAGTACTCTATACTGGATTCTAGTTTCTCACCCCCATAATATCTCTGATAGGTGTACACAACCCGATTCTCTTAGTGATCATCTCCCCGCCTTCACTCGTCATTTACCTTACTCCATACATTCATCTCATATGTATATCTCTACTCACACTCTAAAAAACTTCAATCCTCAAACTTTCTCTGACTCTCTAAAACTCATAAACTGGAAGCCCCTAAAAACCCTCCCACTGGATAATGCTGTTCTTTTTCATCTCTACATTCATCAACCTGCTAAACAGCTGTGCTCCCTCTAGAACTAAAAGAGTTAAATACAATACTGTCCCTTGGTTATCCAAAGAAACTAAAATTCCATGTGCACCTCCAAGACAAAGCATGGAAACATTACCAGAAATATAAAGCTCCTACCTCCCTGACTGAATATAATCTACTTTGTAATAAAGTAAAAAAAAAAACATATTGCATCTGACCAAAAATCCTACTGTACCATACTTCAAAATAACCATAAAACTAACCCCAAAAAGTTTTGGAATAGTATCCCTACCCTTCTGCATCCAGCTAAAAAAGATAACCCTTGCCCAGATCATAATACCTCTGATCTTTCCTTAGCCACCCAATTTAACTCCTTCTTCATAGACTCAATAACCAGACTCACCACTTCTTTTCCAAACAATACACTAGCTTCACATCCTCCCATCTCCCCCTATTCAAACTCCACAACTTCTCAACCCCCCTTAACTATCGAACGTATTCCTATCTCCACCATAAAAAAACTCCTTCAAAAACTAAAATCATATTCAAATGTCCCTGATGACCTTCCATCTAACTTCCTAAAACTAGCTGCCAATGGCATAGCCTTCCCCATCTCCATCTTAATAAAATGATAAATTCAAGAAGCCTATGTACCTCTGCTCTGGATAGAGGCCTTTATTCTTCCCCTTCACAAAGGGGGCACCAACAATGACATCACTAATTTCTGGCCTATTGCCATCTTATCCCCAATCTCTAAAATTCTAGAAAAATGCATTCACCTACACTATTATCCTACCTCTTAGACAACCATTTACTAACCCCCACATAACATGGATTTAGACCTGGACACTGCACCACCACTGCCCTCCTCTCCTTCTTTGAAATCAGCAATAGCACACGTGACTCAGGCAATATTGTATCTACCCTCATTCTTGACTTATCCAAGGCTTTTGATATTGTTGCACATAATCTTCTCTTTGTCCAGATTCTCTCACCTCAACCTATCCATCTCTTCTGTCAATTGGTTTGGCAGTTACCTCTCTGATAGGCAACAAGCATTAAAATTGAAAAACTGCACATTCTCCTTCCTTAATACTCCAACTGGTGTACCACAGAGTTCCATAGTAGGTCCTTTACTCTTTAACATATTCATAAATGATTTTCTTCAGTGTATCCCAAATGCTAAACTTGTCCAATATGCAGATGACTCTACAGTCATCTGCTCTGCTAAATCCCTCCCCATACTCTTGAAATGAACTCAAGAAGCCTTCTCTTCTACCGAGTGCTGGATGTTACATAATCACCTTGCACTCAATGCTTCTAAATCAAAAATCATGTTATTTACCCCATCAAAAAGTACCATAATAGACAACAACTCCTTCTGCATAACCAGCCAAAACAAGACCTCTATGAAAATCATCCTCCATGCAAAGTTTCTAGGAGTCATTACAGACGAACAGTTAAAATTTGATATTCACTTACAAACTAATATAAAAAAAACACCAAAAAGTAGGCATGCTTTATCACCACAACCACTTTATTCCCCCTACTAAGTATGTCCTCACTACCTATTACCTCATTCCATCCCTGTTGTATGGTGCTCCACTTTCACTAACCTTCATTCTTTAAAGACAAAGTTATCTTCCTGCTATAATAAAATCTCAAAGTTCGCTACCGGATCCAAATCCTCCATCCACCACTGCAATGCCCTTCACAAATTAAATTGACTAGAACTGCTTAACTATCTCTCCTATATCCAACTAACTAATGCGCATAAACTCATATTCAAACCCATTCTCTGCCTCTCCCTTTCCTCTACTCTCAAAATGCATCTGCCTGACAGACATCTCAGGTCCAGTAATCAAAACCTGATCGAAGTGCACAAACCTGCACGTACTCCAGGCAAACTTCTTTTATCCTTCTCTCTAGCACGCCTTTGGAATTCCTTGCCACCTTTTATTCATACCACCCAAACATTATTCCAGTCTTCTCCTCTCACATCAATGCTTATAGTATCTAAAATACTAAATCTAAAACCCACAAAATAATTACAAACTATTGAATATCTGTATAAAGCATTTGTTTCCTTTTTATTTTTGATTTCATATAAGTGTTCATAAATACTGTTTTTAGTGCCCTTTCAGTTTTCCCAACATAAAAGCCACCACATAGGTTCATAGGTGTGTACTAGGCTAATGGCGCTGGAGCCTTTACAAGCCTAGCCCATAGGATTACCCTGGCATCATGCCACCCGAACTTAGTTCCCAGTGCCTCTGTCGAGTAGAGCCACTGGAGTGATCCCTGGGGAGAATTTTCTATTTCCCATCCATTCATCAAGATTTCTCTTGAAGAGGACCAGTAAGGTGCTCTGCTTGACATGTATGGGAAGTCTATTTTATAGCATGGGCAGTCTCTGGGTTATGAACCTGTCCCTCCAGCTTGTTCTCTTGGTTGTGATAATGAGGTTGAGGTCTCTGTAGCATGTGGTGTGGAGGGATTGGGATTTCTTTAGATGTAACATTTCTAACAGAGCTGGGTCAGACATGGCTTTGTAAGTCAAGCAGAGATCACCTCTAAGTAGGTGATATGAGACAGAGAATAGTTGGAGTTTTTTGAATCTGTCCATATAGGACAAGTGTTTAAGGCCTAGGATCCTCTTTGTGAGGTACTTTTGCGCATTTCCAGTTGTTGCAGGTGTCATTGTACTTGATGATTGGCCTAATGAGGGAAGAGTAGAGGGAAACAATGACCTCTTTCTTCCTGGATCCAAAACCCTTAATAATGAGATGTGCCATATAGAAGGACTTTATGACCTTGTGGTGGTCAAAAGAGAGGTTACTGTCAACCTGTGTTCCCAGATCTCTTATAATGCCTTCTGAGTTCAGTGGACTACCATCGATGTGGTAATTCATGGGAACCAGGTTTTTCCCAAAGGGGATGATGACACATCTTTTGGCATTGAGCTTAAGGCCATGGTTCTAACACCAGTCATTGGTCTCAGTGAGGCCTGTCTGTAGGATGTCAGCATCACTTGGGGAGTTAATAATATCTCCCAACTTGCAATTGTCTGAGAACTTTGTCAGCCAGAGTCCCTTCGTGTTGGCCTGAACTTCAGAGAAGTAGATACCAAACAGGAGAGGACCCAAGAGCGAACCCTGTGGTACTCTACTCGTGACTGGTCATCAGTCTGACTTGGAGTCAGCTACTTTCACACTGTGGATTCTGTGAGCCAGTTTTCAATCCACCTAGTAATATAGGGGTTGATGTCTAGCTTAATAAGTTTTTCTATGATTTCTGAGTGGGGAATAGTATCAAAGGCTTTGGACAGATCAGGGTAGGCTGTATGAACCACCTTGCCATCATCCACAGCTCTGGAGACTGATTCAAAGAAATAACCCAGGTTGAGCAGGCATGATGTACCCTTCACAAAACCAAACTGTGTGGGATCCAGAGTTTGGAGATTTTCTATATCCTTGTTTATTAGGTCCATGATGATGCATTCCATAGCTTTGCATATCAGACTTGTCAGGCTAATGGGGCGAAAGTTCCCAGGGTCTGTAGTTGGTCCTCCTTTGTGGAGAGGGGTGACTGTAGCAGTGCACCATTTGGTAGGGACAAAGCCTGAGGTGAGGCCATGATTGAACAGGGCACACAGGTGAGGTGCCAGTTCACTCTGTAGTTCATGTAGAACACAGCCAGGGATATTGTCAGGCCCCATAGAAGCTGTATTCTTGGCCTTGGACAGTGTTGTTTTAACCTGTGCAGCAGTAATACTGGGTGCCTGGCAATATACTTGTATTGTGATTGGTCCTTTGGTGAGGAAGACAGGGGTAAAGTTGACACTGAATCTGTAGGCCAGTATATTGGCAATATCTGTTGGCTCGGTATAGGAGGTACCATTGTGCAGTAGCTCAGAACAAATCTGGGTATTGCCGTGGATATTCTTTACATAACTATAGAAGGCCTTGTGGTTGTCTTTACTATCTGCTGCAATTCTGTTTTCATAGCTAGCTTTAGAGGATTTGATGAGGGATCTCAACTTTTTGTTGAGGCTGATAATGGAGTTTTCCAGTCTTGGGACTTAACCTTATTCCACATCAGTTTCCTCCTTCTGTTGTAGAGTTTGTTTATGGCAGGGGACCACCAGATTGGCTTCCTTTTTTTGAAGGAGAGCATCTTGGTTCTATTGGGTATAGCGAGATCCATGCATTTGTGTACGTGTTCGTACAGTGCATTGGTGTATGATTCAGCGGTCATGCAACTATTCTCCATTTGCATGGGTGTCATAAAGTTAGCCACCTCTGTTTTTAGGAGCACAAAGTTAGCTTTGTAGAAATTTTTCATGGTGGTTACCTTTGCGGGGGTGGGTGGGAAGGATGTGGATTTTCAAGGTGATTATTTTGTGGTCAGATCTAATCAGGGAGGAGTTGACTAATGGTGTAAAGCAATGGTCACCCATTTTAGTAATGACCAGGTCAAGGATGTTGCTAACTCTAGTGGGGGTAAGAATGAGCTGGTCCAGGGCATTGGAATTAATGAATTCCAGGAAACATTGGGCAAGTGTATTGGTACATGAGTAGTTTTCCCAGTTAATGGAGGGGTAGTTGAAGTTGCCCAGTATAAGAGTGTTAGGTTGGATCCTAATATTATCCAGGGTGTTTAGAAATGTGGAGTGTGAGTCTTGGGACATGGTTGGGGACCTATAGAAGGCTACAACCTGAATTGCTGTCTTACCCAATGTTAGCTGCACCTGAAGTATCTCAGATGCATTTTGTTGGGCTACCAGTCTGGAGGTGTGCGCATCCACCGCCTTTGGAGCTTCAGTCCAAGTTCTGAGGCCAAAAGGTATGGAATGAGTTATAGCCTGGTAGTGCAGGGGTGCTTTCTGCTGCTGTGAACCAGGTCTCTGTTACAGCACAAATGTCGATGTTCTCCATTTTAAGGAGTGCTTCGAGCAAGTGCATTTTGAGATTTAGACTTCTAGCTTTGAACAACATGACCTCATATTGCATTTGTTTGTAGCTGTTACACTGGTAATTTGGTCTTTGGAACACCACCTAAAAAAGGCACTATAGGGGTGGCAAAAGCCTTGACCAGTATCCAGAAGCCCAGATGTGACAGATGCAGGCCATCTCTGGCAAAGCATCAAGGTCTGTCAATCATGTCATCTCAGGCAGACAGATACTGGATCCTCTTAGAATGACACCAGAAACTTAGCCAATTGTTGAAATCCAATCATTTTCTGCTTGTACTGTGGTATCATTCTGGGTGATGATAGGAGGCTGCTCAGGGCTAGGGTCTTACCCGCCTGGGCTACATAATCTGAGAGTTTCCTCCATGTCTCTCTTCATGTAGTCCAGGGAGGTACATCTCAGGTCATTCACACCCACATGTACAATGATATTGTCATATTTGTACCTGTTGTTTAGGGACCTGAGTGTGTGCTTTATGTGGTGGATCCAGGCACCTGACAGGCAGCTGACTGTTACTTTCTCCTTATTCAACCTAGTGAGTGGGACATCACTGTGCCTCACTATCAAATCACCTATGACTAGTATTATTGGGAATGCTGTTTTGCCTTAGGGGCTTTGGTTGAGTGGCACACTCTTTAGGAGAGTTGTTTGTCTCGCAATTAGTGTTGTGTTGTGGTGGTCGAGTGCGTTTCTGCCTTGGAGGTCTCTGTTATTTGGGTAGATTTTTATTGAGACCCTCCATAAAGGTGGGTGTGTGGTTTGTGTTTTTATGTGAAGGAAGTGCTGGTGTGTGTTCTGGAGGGCTATATGTTCCATGTGGTGTGGTGCAAGTATTGACCTTCTCCTCTTGACCAGCTATCCAGGTCTTTGCTGGAGAGTGTGTGGCTACCAATTTGGATATATAAGTGCATCTCTCACAAGTTTGAGTGTTGGGAGGTAAGAGGAAAGGGTTGTCAGTGTACATGAGGCAGTTGCTACATTGGCTCAGGATGCCCAAGTTCACCAGGTTAATAGGAGATAGCACAGGGAACTGACCTTTAGACATGCCTGGAGGGGTAGGTATTAATAATAAGTACTGGAGCTGTTTCCTTATAGAACATTTAATGCTGGTAGCACTGTTGTGTGTTACAATAATTGCTACAAGAAGTCTGGTAAAGTGCTAGACTAATAAGCTAGTAAAAGTGCAGGAGAGGAGAGAACTAGCAGATCTAAGAGAAAAATTGAAGAGCAGACTTTTTGGCACCGCTCAGAAGCTTACAAACAGTCCTGGATACAGCAAATCTGTATCTGGACTAGACTAGTTACAGGAAAGGTGGGAACCAAGCGCAAGCATGGGCTTTTAAATCAGAAAGTTGAAAGACATGGAAAACTGCCCAAACTGCCAATAAACTACAATTTCTGGGCCAGAAACCACTCCTCTTGTAGTAGATAGGCTACTTAGTCCTTATCACTCCCACTGATAACCTAGAAGGCTTCCTTCCAGCACAGAAAGGATTGGGGGAGGCTCAGATGCTTACAAACAGTCCTGGATACAGCAAATCTGTATCTGGATTAGACTAGTTACAGAAAAGGCAGGAAACAAGTGCAAACGCAGGCTTTTAAACCAGAAAGTTGAATGAGATAGAAAAACTGCCCAAACAGCCAATAAACTACAATTTCTGGGCCAGAAACCACCCCTCTTGTGATAGATAGGCTACCTAGTGCTTACCACTCCCACTGATAAGCTAGAAGGCTTCCCTCCAACACAAAAAGGCTTGGGGCACTCAGAAGCGTACAAACAGTCCTGGATACAGCAAATCTGTATCTGGACTACACTAGTTACTGGAAAGGCAGGAAACAAGCTTAGCAGTTTTCTTTTTTGTTAGTAAAATGGAAAGGGAGAAAGGAGGAACAGAAGATAATTCAAGGTTAAGAACCTAAGTGGGTTGACCTTCTCAAATCTTCTCTCTGTATTAGGTAGAATGAGGTAATGACACTAGACTGGGAGGAGTGTCCCAGATCAAATTTACAGTAGGGGCTGGCAACTGCAAAGCCACTAAATATGTTTCACATTTAGCCAGGTAAACCACCCTCTTGGTAGAACAATTCCCTTTCTTAAAAGAATTTACCACTTGGTTTAAACAATTCTGTGTCCTTATTACCAGCTTTAAAGGAAAAGGCTGGAAAGTTATGAGGTTATATTATGTTGTAAGAATAGTTTTTTTTAAAAAGTTTCTCTTTTTATATACAAACATGGTACTATATAGTTCATAATAGTTTTGAAATTATAAGAGGAACAGTTTCATATATAAATTTACATTCAATAATCATGCATTTTTTGTAGTGTGATTTTAAACACGATATTTTGTCAGTGTGGTCATTGTTTAAATAGGTTAGCAATAGTATGGTGTATTGTGTTAAACACTTAGATGTGATTGGTTCTTTATTCTGATGAAGTCTCCTGGGTGAGGGATGAAAGCTCTTAATGTTTTTGTGTGATTTTATTAAAGAAGAGTCCTTTCTTTCAGCCTAAGTTGGTGCATTTCTTCTTTATTACTCTGATCTCCCTATGCTTATCTACCATTTCTATTAACATATTCCACACTCCCTACTGCTAATATTCTTTTACTCTAGAAATGACCTGTAACTCTCATCTTCCTTATTTCTCTTATATGCTGTGTGAGGTTCATTGCCCCTACTGCCTTGTATTTTGCACTGTCTTCTCATTTGGGTACATCCCATGTTGCTCCAATAGAGCATGTTACAATATGATTTGTTCTTATATTATGTTTTGTTTTACTTTTCATTATATTCTGCAATTTCTTAAACTGTGTATTTATTTGCAAACATATGTTAATTTTCAGTTTGTATACTGTTTAAGGAACTTTTCTCTCCAGGCCTGCATTAAAAATGGGCTCTTCTCAGCGCAATGGACTATCCCGGTAAACAAACTGTAAATAAAATAAATAGAAAAAATAAAAATGAAAGCTGTTACAGTGTTCTAATGTACATGTGATATGTATAGGCACCATACTATTTTCTGGCATCATTATTTCCTATTTAAATAAAGTAACTCTATTTAAATATGAAATAATGAAGCAAGAAAACTCAGCTATTCAGTTTTTAGTCAGAAGATATTTAATCACTCCATTTTTATGTTCATCTCTTTTCCTCATATTTTTTTCTGTTTACAGAACTTAGTAATAGAACTACTAGTTAGCCCTGTTTATATTCTAAACACATTGTTTTCGTTTTTATTTGTTCTCATTCTTGGTGAGAAAATATTACAGACCATTTCACATCCCTTCTGTTCCTTTGCTGCTGTTAAGCTTTGGTAGCCATAGGCTCATAGCCTTTGTGCACTTTGACAATTTTAGCCTGAAAATCCACTGACCTTTTCCTTTTACTCTTGATTAATTTCACAGAACCAATGTATGTGTGGAGTTGGTTTGAGCTTAAAAACATGTTGAGCTTTGTGTAATTCATAATCACTTGCTCTTAATCACTTTTCCCTGCCTATGGCAGAACCTTTGAATATTTTAATCTATTTTCTTATATGTTAGTTACTCCTGCTTACTAGACAACAACTTTATCTTAGTCAAGCACTCATGTTCTTCTGAAAGAACAGAAACCAAGACTTGTGTCAGAGCTGTGGTCCTTGAGACATGAAGGGACAAGCAGGAGCAGCTTTGGAGGTGAGCTGGTCTGTCAAGTGACAAATTTGACCTGAGATCTCTTGTTAGAAGGCAACTTACTGCTATATAGATATTTCAGCAGTGGGTAACTGACTGACAATTCCCTTTCAGCTGGTGGGCGGGTTGTGTACCCCCCATTGCATTACCCATAGATGAACCTTATTTCACCAGGGTGAGCTTGTTACTCAGCTCTTCATTGATGACATTTCCACCATCAGACGTGTTTTTCCTACTCAAGGCACTAAGGGTACTGCGCTAGTCACTGGCAGAGCTTGTTCTTCTTCTTAGACAGTTATGCTGACTTCTTAAAAATGATTTTAGGTGAGTACTTGAGGGTCATAGATATACTTCTCCAGGCTGGTTTAGTTCAGCCTGGGTATGCTGAACCTAGTAATCTGTCAGATACTAGATGTCATTTGTTCTTCTCTAATACATATAACAAGAAGGCTGAGATTTTTGTTTAGATGCTTTACTGCATAGAAACATATCAGGATGGATAGCAGCATCATTAAATATGAACAAACTAGTTAACAGACAGACCTTACATACATACATGTTTACATCTCAACTGTTTACTACAAAATGATACTCTAGCTTGCACATGCTCACTATTTATGCACTTGTGCAAGCCCTTAAATAGCTTCTTAAAGGTATATGCACACATTATGATATACATCCTCCCTCTTAAAAAGATTGCCCTTTATGCAAAACAATGTCAGAGACAGACATGCATTAGTATATGCATTGGAAACAAAACACAATGTTCATGTCTAAGTTGCTTTATATCTGCTTACAGGGTCTGGAGATTTGATCATATCTCATAACATAACAGTGTGGACCCAATTTAGCAACAGAGACAGTCTGTGCTGCACAACTCATATCAGGAACTTCTGGATTCATCATAGGAACAGGAATATCCTCTGGAAATTTCCTCTGGAATTGGAACACTGGACAGCTCACTCTGAGAAAAAGTCTTTCTCACAGGCTATGTGCTGTGGTATAGGCTCAGACCCTTGTCTCACATGCTTCCGATTCTGCCTAAAGTAACTGTTTTGCACTTTGACCTAGAAAGTGCAGTTCTGCCAAACCATTTAACTGCTGGTACTCTAGACTACCTGTGACATGAGTAAGGTCCCATTCTACAGCAATTCTTTTGAACTGTTGGCTTGTAAACTGTGTGCCATTGTCAGAAATAACTTTCTGTGGAATACCATGGACTGCAAAATGACATTTCATGTTAGTAATGATAGTACTACTAGGTTGGAACATAGGTCATTCTTGAACCAATTGTAGTAAGAGTCTACTAACACCAAATAATGTTGACCATTCCACTCGAAGATGTCTGTGACTACTGTCGACCAAGGTAGTTCTGGAATCTGGTTAAGCTGAAGTGGTTCCTTCTGTTGATGTGGCTTTGTACTATTACACACTGAACAAGATAAGTGTGTGCTCTCAATGTCTTGTGACAATAGAAAGCCAAAATTCTTGGTCTCTCATCTTCTTTTGGTAGAGTCGGTACCTAGGTGACCATAATGCAAGATAGTAATGTACTCAGGTTGCAAGGATTTTGGAACAGTCACTATGGACCTTTCTTAATGATACCTTTGTCAGGCAAAATGTCATCACCATATGGAAAATAAGGTTGCACTTCTTGGGGTAAACTAGATTGCTTTGATGGCCATCTGTGATTGATAAAGTGAATTAGCCTCTGTAAAACTGGATCTGTGGCTGTGTGATCTTTCAGCTCATCAAGACGTGTGGAAGAAAATGGTCTCACTTTCATGACTTCAAAATCAGGGTTCTCATACTTGTGCTGTTCTGAGGTGTTTTTTGGGTGATCTGGATAAGGTATCAGCAAGATAAGGAAGTTTGTCTTTCTTGTAGACAAGATTGAAATTGTACATTTGCAACCTCAGCATCATACATTGCAGTCAGGCTGAATGCATTGGTTTTCTCAAGATCGTGACTCAATGGTTGGTGGACTGTTTCAATCTGGATAGGTCTACCATAAACAAAATCATGGAACTTTGAACATGCAAACACAATTGCCAAAAACTCTTTCTCGATCTGGGCATACTGAATTTCAATTTGGGTAAGAGTTATTGATGAATAAGCAACAGGTTGATCCTCTTGTAGAATGACTGTACCGAGACCAAATTTCGAAGCATCACAGGAAAGGTTTACTGGCTTCTGAACATCATAGCATCTGACTGTTGGTGGACTATCAATTCCTGTTTCAGGACATTGAATGCTCTTTGGTGTTGCTCTAACCAAGACCAGGATACATTTTTGTGTGTCAGCTCTCTGAGTGGTGCTGACAATTGGCTCAAGTCTGGAATGAACTTGCATAGGTACTTGACCATGCCAAGAAAATGTTGCAGGGCTTGAACATTGTCTGGTGTTGGTTGTCATGAAATGAGATACTGCCACGACAGCTATCTGGAATTTTGGAAATAATTATATGTCATTGGTGAATATCAAAATGATTTGTGTAAGATGCTTGTGTTACAACTCTATTAGAACTGTATGCTATGTGTATACCAAACTGCTGGTATAGAAATGTGTGCTGAAAAGGGTTTATAAAATACTGAGCTTAAAGATGTATCCACAGTGTATCCTGCTGGAAGAGAACAGAAATGTACATACACTATTGTAACTGTTTAAATGGGTATATTTTAACAGTGGCAACTGGGACACTGGACGTTAACTACAGAAAAATAGCTGAAATTAAATTACTTTATGGCCAGGACATAAAAATATGTTATCTTTCAGTTTCAGTGCAGTAACAGACACAATGTCTAAAACTAGGGAATTTTCTGTATTGTCTTGGAAGTGTTTTATCGTTTTATGACTTCCAGGACCTGAAAAAGATCTGAGGAAAAGCCCTTGTCTATGTATTTTCACAGGTGGATGCTAGCTTTCAGCAGTGGGGGTTTTACCTAGGATAGAGTCAGATGACAAGAAATGATGTTATCCTGCAAGCTAGCCCAGCAGTAATATTCGAGATATTAATTTGAGATCTCTCTCTGACAGACAGACAGAGAGAGAGAGAGAGCATTCTATAGTCTGCCTTTGACCTGACAACATCAAGATCCACTCATTACATCTGCCTTGCTGCTCAAATTAAGTAAGTGTACTAGGGTATAGTAATTCTCTTAGATATAGTCAGGAATATAGCAACGTTTAATTTAGATGTTTTTCTTTGTTTATTTGAGACTGTCATGCAATGTTGTTTTAAATATTTCCTATGGTTTTGAACTCTGACGTCACTGTAATTATATACTGAGTATGTTCTTGTTCTTTTAATATTTACTATTAAATATATTTAAACATTTTATTGTGGATGATTTGCCTAGAGATATTTAAGTTCTGAGAGTACTTGCATATTTATTTGTTGACACTGTGTAGACCACTCTTAGTAGCATTGCTCTTGATCAAACTACCATTTGTATTGATAGTAACAATACACAGTAATATTGGACACCCTTTGTTAAGGACCTTAAAGTATCTGATAAGGAGCTGGCTGGTGGAAGTGATAACTACCTTATAGTCTGGGCAAAAGGGGCATAGCTAGTAAACCAGTTTCAGCCTTTTACAGGTGTGTATGTATAACTCAAACCTCAAACAGTGTGTATGTCAGTTACTTGGGCAGGGGTGCGTAGCACTGGTTGGACAGAGAGTGTGCTAGAGGTCTTGGCTTGGCCACTCAGCTGAGATTTTGACTTTATAGCTGTGCCAGTGGGGAGTCTTATTATAGATCTGGAAAAAGTGGGAGAAACCAGCCCTAGACTAACAGTGGTCTCTGTGTGCTCTTAAGGGAAATTCCACTTGATGCAGAGAGCTGCATCTGGAAATACTGTGTGTGTACCTTGTCATTCTCCCAATGTATGTCCCCCACTGGTGCAAGTGGCGAGGACTGAGGCTCCTTGATTACTGATGCCAGTGGTGGGGCATCACATTTATTGGTTGGCAGTGGTAGGATATCCACATATTGGGATTCAGTGGTGTGAATACTGAATTCCTGTAGCCTGTAAACAGTGGTCACTAAAGAATGTTTTGTACTCTCAATCAGCCACACAGTGAACATTTAAAGTTTCACATCACAATAGTTTTATTTATTTTTTGTTAGCTTAGTTAGTCAGGGAGAACAGACAAGGATGTCATCAGAAAAGTATGGCGAGATGACAAGGAGCCAGTTGGCTGAGATGTGTCAATCCAAAGGACTGGGGCATGCCAACCTGACTAAAACATTAATGAGTGTGGTCTTAGTCACAGCTGCATCACAGACCAGCAACCAGGAGGACAACCAGACTGACCTTGGGGATGTACAATTCTCAGAAAATAGACAGTTCAACCTTTCCACAGAGGACTTAAAAATCCACCTGGAGTTAAAGAGATTTGAACTGGAGGCAGAGAGACTGATAAGTCTGGAAGCTGAAGAAAATGAGAGGCAGAAGCAACATGACAAGGAGATTCTGACTCTTCGTCATGGTCATGGAGGTAATGGGGAAGGGAATAACAGAACCTCACAAGCAACAAACGTCAATAAATTTCTTATACGATTTACAGAGGGTGATAACTTTGATATTTTTATTCATATGTTTGAAAGGGTTTTCAAACAGTATAATGTTGACCAAGGGCTCTGGGTACAGTTCCTGACCCCTATACTCCATGGTAAAGCTGTAACTGCCATTTCTAAATTGTCTGATACTGATTGCTTAAATTAGAATACTGTTAAAAATTGTATATTGGAGTATTTTACGGTAACACCTAAAGTCTAAAGAAAAATAAAAGTTTTGTGAGCATAGATGGAAGGGAGATGAAAGTGTGTGTGAATATATTACTGAACTAAGCACTTATTTTCATAGGTGTGTGAGTGTGTGCCAGGTCACCACTTTTGAAGGGATGGCAGACCTTTTGGTGAGGGAACAAGTCCTTAGCACTCTGCCTGAGGACATGAGAATCTGGTTAGCAGATAGGGAATGCAATACCACAGATAAGTTGGGGAAAAAGGGAGACCTATACCTAGCAAGCAGGGCATCACTGCATGGGAAAGGGACACTCAGTGCTGCTCATGGGTCTAAGGGAGCCCATGGTGGGCAGCCTAAACCATCCCAACAAAGTCTAAAAAAAAAGCAGAGGAAGCCACTAGTTCAGATACACAGCCAGGACCAAGGGTTTAATGTTTTACATGCAACCAGTGGGGCCACAGAGGCAAGGTGGGGAACAAAATGTGGGAGAGCCAGTAAGTGTGAATGACCGAATGACAGCAGTAAGTTGTCTACAGACAAAAAGGGTACCAAACTACCACAAGAGGATATATACAATCTTAGCAGATAGAAAATAGGCCACTGCTAAGAGAGACACAGTCTATGACCTAACCATTGTGAAGCCTGCAATGGTTAAAGAGGAGCACTACTTGCTTGGGCAGTCTACTCCAGTGATATCTTTAGGAGGACCCCATTCCAAATACTTTGGCTAAGGTTCACCTTGACTGGGAGGGTAGAAAAGGAAGCAAGCAAGTAGGTGCATTTGAGGATATCCCTGCAGCTGTCCTGATAGGGAATGATTTTGATAATGCAGTACACTGTGTGCATGCAGTTACATGCAGTCAGGCTTGGAGACAAGCATGTTGGTCTGGTAGCCTGGGGGGACCCAGACAGACTGCACACTTGAAGTCAGGGCTGGTGAGGTGGCTACTACCCTGTAGCAGTGAGACTGAAGGTGAGACACTGCTGCTTGTGGATACTGATGTTCCCTTGGACAGAGTGACTGCACTGACAGAGGTGATTAGTAGTAGTACCCAGGCTGACAGTGAAGCACCGCTGTCAGAGAATACCAGACTTCCTGTGGAAGGGCAGCTGGGAAGGGTTACAAAGACAGAGTTGAGACCGGGCTCAGCTCTCAGACCCTACATTACAAGGCTTGAGGGAGGTAGCCAGGGAGGTGCCTGATTCTCAAGGAAAAGGGGATTCTGTATACTGGGACAAAGGGTTACCTTATTGAGAGTGGACTCCTGTGGGATGGCTAGAGGGTGAGAAAATACAGCAGTTGGTAGTGCCCAGAGTCTACCATTTGGCACTTCTAACCATAGCCCATGATACTCCCTTTGCATATCATATGGGAATAAAGCATACAGAGAGACGCATTATGCACAACTTTAATTGGCCTGGGATTTCCAGGGATTTAATAGGGCACTGCAGGACCTGTGAGCAGTGCCAAAATGTTGGCAAGGCAGGAGACAAGGTCAAGTCTCCTTTGGTGCCTTTGCCTGGATTGAGGAGCCATTTCAGAGGGTAGCTACAAATATTATGGGGCCTTTGAGTACCCCAAGTTCCACAGGGAAAAAAGTATATCTTAGTGGTAGTAGATTATGCTACCAGATTCCCTGAAGTTGTGGCCCTATCCTCCACTGAGGCAGAAAATGTGGCAAATGCTTTGTTAGAGATTTTCAGCAGGATAGGTTTCCCAAAAGAAATACTGACTGACAGAGGTGCCAATTTCATGTCAGACCTGCTAGCTTATCTGTGGAAGCACTGTGGGGTGAATCACCTAAAGACCAGCCCCTACCATCCCAGACTAATGGTTTGGTGGAGAGATTAAACTCTACACCAAAGACCATACTATGGGCATTTGCAGTCCAGTTTAAGAGGGTGTGGGGCAAATATTTGCCTCATCTGTTGTTTGCTTACAGAGAGGTGCCCCAGGAATCGAAACAGAAAAAACCTCTGCGAGTACGGCAGCTGCACGGTCTCAGTCAAAGTCAGAGCAAACCAAAAAATGAAAGACCAGCATACAGTAGCACCAAATTAATCCTTTATTGTTGTAGTGCCCTATGCACAAAAACAAAAACAGATCAGTTTCGGCTATACATTTACATAGCCTTCATCAGTGTTAATGTCTAATAACTAAGTCATTCTTTATATAAATAATTTAAAGGACATGTGACCAATTAAAGATGCTCATTAAGCCCTGGTTTAAAGATACCTCCTAATTTGTCAATCCATTTTTTCTCCATGCTATTTAATAATTTATGCCACCCTAGTTTATTGCTTTTGGGTCTTATTTTATCTATAATAGTAAAATTAACTATAGCATTTTTATGTAACATGGTGTGTTTATATAGGGCGTTGGTTTCTTTATGGTGTTTAATGTCGCTGAGATGTTCAGAAATTCTAAATTTAAGGGGTCTTGAAGTTTGTCCTATGTAAAATGCTGAACAATTGCAACTAGCTAAGTAAACCACTCAGTCTGTAAAACAATTAGCAAAAAATTAAATCTCATAAACTTGAGGGGTGTTTTGACTGCTGAAGCTTTTGGTTTTTAAAATTCTAGGACAGTGAACACAGTGACCACAAGGGTAACAAACAATTAAGGGGTCTCCTGACAAAGTGACTTGGGTATGTTTCTTTTTATCAAATTGACCATGTTTATAATGATTGAAATGGGCACCTTTCTTAAAAGAGAAGTAGCATCTGTCGCCCAAAATTTCGCAAAGTCTGGTGTCAGATGTCAAAATATTCCAATGATGTTGCACAATGTCCATTAGTGCCTTAGTATTGTGTCCATATGTAGTGACAAGTCTAAGGGGCCCCCCTCCCCTCTTACATTTGGCTTTATAATGTAGAAGGTTTTCACTCTCCATATTATCTACATTGTGTTTCATATGCAAAACATAGCCCATTTTATAGCCTCTGTCCCTAAATCTGAGAACGAAATCATCTGTGAAGTGTTCATAAGTGTTTTCATCAGATCAAATATGTTTCATCCTCATAAATTGGGACATAGGGATGTTCTTACAGATATAGGGTGGATGAAAGCTAGTGGCATGGAGAAGCAAATTATATTCGGGGAATTTTCGGTGAACATCAGTGGTCAACATGTGATCAGGCACTCTAGACACCAATACCTCCAACAAAATGATTTTATTTTTATCATAGTTAACCGTGAACTCAATTCCCCATTTATTTTCATTTAGATATTCAGTGAATTCCAATAGGTATTCCTCATCCACTCTCCACACCAGCCAGCAATCGTCCCGGTATCTCTTCCAGATATCCATTTCTCCTATATATAAGTTATGGGAGCTGTCATAGATGATCTGTTTCTCAATATATGCCATAAATAAATTGGCATATATTGGGGCAAAGGATGCTCCCATAGCTGTACCCTTGATCTGTAAGAAACATTTGTCCTGATAGAAAAATATATTCTTTGTGAGCACATGTTCTGTGAGGCAGAGGAGTAATGTGTTAAAACCTAGCTTATACATTTCTGTTTTATTTAACCAATAGTCTAAGGCTTCCAACCCTGCCCAGTGTGGAATGTTGGTGTATAAGGCTGTAACATCTAGCGTACACATCAGCCATTCTGGTTCAAGTTGTAATTCTGAAATGATCTGAAAAAATTCAGTAGTATCTCTAATGCATGCTTGAACACATTTGAGGAGTGGTTACAGGTATTTAGTAAGAAAAAGGGACAGAGATTCTGTAAGTGAGTTCCTGCCAGAGACAATAGGTCTACCTGGGGGATTACATAAGTTTTTATATATCTTAGGCAGAAAATATATATATTGTGGGCATGGATTGGTGATAGTCAAATGTGATTTGGTGTTGTGGTTAATAATACCTTCCTCAACTGCTAAGGATAGGAAATCATCTATTTGTTGCTTAAAGAAGGGGGAAGGATCAATACTGAGATGTGTGTAATAACGTGCATCAAAAAGCTGTCTATTGGCTTCCCTGTCGTACTGATTCCAGTCTTGTACAAGTACAGCCCTCCTTTATCTGCCCCTATGATGACCAACTCATGATTATTGGCTAATTTAACAATATTATCCATAGGGGGGTTTAGAAATATTGTTAGCCATGGGTCTGTAGTTCCTAAATTGGAAATGTAGATCCTTAATTATGGTATTTTGAAATAGGAACAAATTGTGGTTCATAGGGGGGCATAAACGAAGACTTATGATATTTAAATTCATCAGTAATCTTTGAGATTGCCTGGTCCTGAAAAAATAATTTGAGATTTAAATTCCTGCAAAAAGATAGTATATGGTTAACAAAATTTTCTTCAGGAACAAAAAAACCAGGAATAAATGATAATCCTTTATTTAAGATGTCCATATCTGAGGCAGTGAGTGTATGTGAGGAAATATTGGTTGCATTCAAATGTATTCCTTCCGTACAAACATTTGGAGCAAAGTCTCCATATTGCTTGCTTCCCCAATGTTTCCTGCCCCCCCTCTTCCTAGATGTAAATCCTGCGGAAAAGTAGAGTTCCTCCTTTTCATTGCTGGAGAGCCTGTGGCACCCACTGTATCAGTCTCTAACCCTGAATATGATTCGTCACCTGTGGTATCTATACTGTGTGTGGATCCCTTTTTTAAAATAGATTTATTTTGTTTCCTTTTAGAGGGGTTCCTGCTGGACTGCATAAACTGAACATGTTTGTCTCTACCTATATTAAAAGGGTCCTCCTTGTCGTAGTCCCCTAAGTCCCTCTGGAACTTCTTTTTCTTCCTTTCTTTGAGTTGGGTTTCTAGACTTATCAGCTCCTTGCAAGGGTCTTAAGACTGGTGTCATATGTAGATTGCCCTTCATATTTTTTGGCCAAATCACATAATTGAGTGATAGTTTCCATCTCCTTATCAATAATCCTGTTGTGGTGCTCAGCTAGTATTTCAACAAATTTAAGAGATGCCTGCTGTTGCACTTCACCCCACTGTTTCAATAAGATATAATCAGGGTTACTAACTAATGGTTGCGTGCGAATGCATAAACCTCTTGGTGTTATTCCTTTAATCAGATATGCCTGAAAAAGCTTACAGTGCCATACATTGTTGCATAATTGATGCATATGTTTGTTCATATTCAGAAAAATATTTTCACAACTCTCAGGATCGGGACTGACATCAGTGCCATCCCCAATAAATTCAGCCATCCCAAGCCCAAAAACAGTTAAATCATCCCTGTCAGAGGCAAGCCCCTGTAGTAAATTATTCAATTCCATGGTATATAAATCCAAAAATAATAAAATAATGATTATATGACACTGAAAATCCAAAATCTGATTCAAAATATTTGTAAGAAATAAATTTAAGAACCAAGAGATCAATGGAATATCAAATGAGCGCAAGATTAGTATATTCTACATGAATACTGTTCCTATATCTATTGGACCTGTGGCCGATTCATACATAAATCAATAAGCACTAGGCCAAACCGGAAGAGTTGCTAGATATACTATAGTCACCAAAGTATCAGTTGGGTACAATAACAGCCAATAGTACTGTGTCCCAAGTGCATATCTTCCTGAGGTATAATTGACCATAAGCCGATCGTTGTAGGAACCAATAAGCCCAAGTCCATTAAAGAAAACATATCACTGCCCAATGATATGCTATTCTACTTAATATTAACTGATTAACTCATTAACTGATACAAGGATGAAAATATGTATAACCTCGGTCAGAAAGTAGAGGAACACACCAACAGTCCGCCCAGATTTAGAAAGTCGCAAAAGTAATTAAATATCTGAAAAATGTTTAAGGCACCTATAAGCCTTCTCAAAAAAGTGTGCATTAGTAGTTTAGTAGTAGTAGTTAGTTAGTACAGAAATATTGCTTATACTGGTCCCCAAATGTAATTCTAAATATAACAGCTGGGAAAACCATAAAAAGTGGACTATATGTCAATCAATATTAAAGGTCTGAAGGCCTACATTAGATATTATAATATGTTGTTCAAAGAACAATATCCTATATAATGGGTCCAGATACCACCAACCTATTCGTAGGTTTAAAAATATAACATAACATTAAAGACATAAATAGTTCCACCAGTATACCACTACTGTGTTACGCATAATAAAAATATTTAATGAATAAATGCAGACAGCATAAGTGTCACTCAGCTAAGCTAGGAATCCTTTGAGTTACTGTATGAGCATAGGGTGAGGGGACTTCTAGATTTGATTCATGATGAGTGGGAGGGTGAGTGTGAATCCCATAAGGAGTCTGTTGTGTCATTCTGCATCTATCCCAGCAGTAATATTTGAGATATTAATTTGAGATCATTCAGAGAGAGAGAGAGAATTCTGTATTCTGTCTTTGACCTGACAACATCAAGAGCCACATCTACCTTGCTGCTCTAATTAAGTAAGTGCACTAGGGTACAGTAATTATCTTAGATATACTCAGGAATATAGCAAAGTTTAATTTAGATGTTTTTCTTTATTTATTTGAGACTGTCCTGCAATGTTGATTTAAATATTTCCTGTGATTTTGAACTCTCTGATTTCACTGTAAATATATACTATTTTATAATTCTTTTAATATTTATTATCAGATATATTTAAACCTTTCATTGTGATTGATCTGTCTAGAGATTTTTAAGTTGTGAGAATATTTGCGTATTTATTTGGTGACATTGTGTAAGCCATCCTAATAGCTTTGCTCTTTGTCAAACTACCATTTGTATTAATATTAATATTACACAGTAAGATTGGGCACCCTTTGTTAAGGACTTTAAAGTAGCTGATAAGGAGCTGGCTGGTGGCAGTGATAATTACCTTATAGTCTGGGCAAAAAGGAGCATAACTAGTTAACCTGTGCCATCCTTTTCCAGGTGTGTGTGTGTGTGTGTGTGTGTGTGTGTGTGTGTGTGTGTGTGTGTGTGTGTGTGTGTGTGTGTGTGTGTGTGTGTGTGTGTGTACAAATCAAACCTCAAAGAGTGTGTGTGTCAGCTACTTGGGCAGGAACACGTAGCACTGGTTGGACAGCGAGGGTGCTGGAGGTCTTGGCTTGGCCACTCAGCTAAGATCTCAACTATATAGCTGTGCCAGTGAGGAGTCTTATTTTGGATCTGGAGAAAAGGGGAGAACCAGCTCTGGACTGGCTGTGGTCTCTGTGTGCCCTTAAAGGAAATTGCACTTGATGCAGAGAGCTGCATCTGGAAATACTGTGTGAGTACCTTGTTATCCTCCCAATGTATGTCCCCCACTGGTGCTAGTGGTGAGGATTAAGGCTCTTTGATTATTGTTGCCAGTAGTGGGGCATCACACTGGCATCTCAAGAATGGTTGTTTGTTTTGAAGGGTCTGGTCATAAGCCTGTACTTGCAAATAAATGACCAACAGAAGTAACTTATTGTAGCCTGAATTTGCATTTTTGTGCATTGAGCTTAAGATTCACTTGAAGTGCCATTTCCAGAACTTTTCTCAGGTTTCTGTCATGTTCGTCTTCATTACGACCACCTACAAGTATGTCGTCTACTATAATAGCACAAGGATACCCAGAAAAAATTTGCTCCATTGCACGTTGAAAGACTTCACTTGCAGAATTTATCTCAAATGGCATTCTCAAAAATCTGTACCTGCCAAACAGAGTACTGAAAGTAGTGAGCAGTGAGGATTTTTTGTCAAGCTGAATTTGCCAAAATGAACTTTTTGCATCTAGGACAGAAGAAACAGTGGCATTTGGCATCAAAGCTGTGACTACTTTGACTGTGTGCATTGGATGACGAGGTCTTTTTAGCACTTTCTTCAAATCTCATGGGTCAATACCTATTCTGATGTCATCTGAGCTTTTCTTATGAGTTACCACCATGGAAGATACTCATTCAGTTGAAGTTTCAACTGGACAAATAACACTTTGTCTCACCATTTTATTTAACTCAGTTTGACTCTGTCCTGCATGGCTATTGAAACTTTACATGCTGGCCTGATAACTGGACTGACCTCTGAGTCTAACTTCATGGAGTACACAGGTGGAAGTTTGCCTAGTTTGTGTTCAAACAGATCTGCAGAGGTAGAAAAAAATGTACTGGGCAAAATTGGAGTAGTGGTCTTTTAAGCTAACTTGGTGGACTTCCTTATTAAATGAAAGCAGTCCCATTTTCAAAGTGTCTCTGATCCCTAATAATGATTGTACGTGCCTCTTGACCACATAAAATAATAAGTTGCAGCTTCTTCCAGCAGAGTAACATGGAAACACTACTGAGCCTTCAGTTTGAATTTTTTCACCTTCATAAGCAACAAGCTTCGCACACCTTGCCAACTCAAGCCTTTCACATTTATATACTCTGGCAAATGTTTCTGCTGACATAACATTGCACTTGGAACCTGTATCAACTTTGAGCTCTATGGGTTTGCCATGTATCCAAACAGTACAAAATACTTCATTATTTGCCCTTAAATCTAGTGCATTGACTGTTTCATGAAGCACTGACACACTATTAACATAAAGAGTAGGCTTACCATTGTCTAACCGATCAACTTGTTTCTTAAAATGTTCTTTTTTAATAAAGAATGTGGGCCTTTTTATTTATAAAATGTTTTAAAATGATTCCATTTGTTACATTTGTGGCATTGTTGACCAAAAGCTAAACATTTTTCCATTTTAGATTCATGACTTCCACCACAATTACAACAGTTGGCAATGAAACTGGGTTGGGTTCCATGCTTTGAGTTTGCTGACTCACTCTTATGCTTCACTGAGACTTCTGGAATTTGCTAGAAAGTTATGGGGTTTACCAGTGAGTGCTGCAGGGGTTACAGTTGCTGCCATGTGTTTGGGCTTGTTTCTTTAAACTCATTACATCCGAGTGATGCCCCCAGGTGCATCTGCAGTTAACTCCTACTGATGTCTCTAGGTGTCAAATATTGCTTGTTCATATTTGTATCAGTAATTCCAAAACTATGCTATGTACAAGGTTTTAAAACATTTGATCTTAAAGCTTACACAATAATAAACTCACTTGCATTAATATTTGACCTCTGTCTAGTGCAGGCAGATAGATATTAACTGTTGTTTTTATGATATTAATTTACAAAGATATTTTTACATTTTTCTAAATATCTCAAAAACAAGGTAACACAGACAGAACTCCTTAACCTCAAATGAAAACTTTCATCTAGATGAATAAAATGATGCTGATTGTATTTGTGCAACTTGAGTGTTTGCTGAGATATTGTAAATTGTTCACAAGATATTACAAATGTAATACTTACCACTATAAAAATACTTTGTGCTGAAGAATTTGCCATTTATACCTTTTTCATAATCCCTATGGTTCCAGAGAAATGAACATTTGTTTCAAATGTGAGGGCACAATTTGATTCTGTCAAAAGGTTTAGGCTTTGCCCATTGAAAGTTGCAGTACAAACTTCCTGAGCTCCATTGGCATGAATGAGTTAATAACGTGCTACATACTATCAACATGAGCTTTAATCACTGGAAAGGTAACACTGTATGTCAGCATTTTGACAATATGAAGTCCATGTGGAATTACTTTATTGTATAGGGCAGCTTCAAGATGTAACCACTGCCATTGTAACCACTTGTATTTACAGTTTGTTTTCAAGTTCCTTCAAGCTCATAAGAAAAGTTTTCAGTGCAACAGGATCCATTTCAGGTTCAGCAGTCATGCCTTCTAAAGCTGTTCACATTTGTAAGTATATTTGTGTGCTTTTCTGAGAGCTCATATATCTGACAAATCTCAATAGCTTATTCAAAGTTAAAACATTGTCACAAAGCAGAATCTTTCTCACAGCATCATCTCTTATGCCACATGTCTGTCCTTTATCAACTCATCCCTTAAATCACTAAATCTGCACATTTTAACTTTATTTCTCAGGTCAGTTATATAAGCTGCAAAGGTTTCTCCAGTCTTTTGATTCGTTGTGTAAAATAAGTGCCTTTCCAATGGGTTTGGGGGTTACACATTTCTCTAAATTTACATTTTAAGCACTCAGGGTCCTCCCTTGACTCAGCCTGTATAACACTATGACAATGTTCCCCCTCTCTTGTATAGCTAGCAGGTGCATACACAAATGAACATTCCCTTTCTATAGATTCTAACCCAGCTAAATTAAGTAGAATAAATTGCCTTTGTACAGTCATCTTTATCAGAAAATGCAGCCTGTATGAAAATGTCATACTCTTGCTCAAACACTGTCCAGTGCTCAGCAATATTACTGTCAAACACAAGTGCACTGGGTTTTCAAAATCCATCTGCCATGCCCACAAAGTATCCACAAACACATTGAAAATATGGCCCTTATAATTATGTACGAACAGTTTTCTAAGTTTGTAACAACATTCAAATGTACAATAAACTCTTCAAAATACTGTACTTAGTGAAATATACTTTGTAATGGCTGTACTTTGTGAAATATGCCCTGTAATGGTTGTACTTTGTGAAATATGCTTTGTAAAGGCTGTACTTTGTAAAATAACTTTACTGCAACACTGAACAAACATGCGAACATTTAATACACTTCTGATAACTCAGATGGCTTTGCTTAATATGAAAATGCAGTTATTTCCCTTTATTTATTTATTTTATGCAATTTGGACTTTATTTCAAACATTTTCCATAGTAATTTGAATATTTTTATCAATATCATACATATCTGTTTATGCATATATAATTTAGAATGTTTTGTATGCCCTGTTTCATGTTATGCAAAAATAAATAGTGTTGAGCAAGTTTTAACACCTGAAATCCATTTCTGACCTATTTTGTGAAGTTTACACATTCCTCCAGCTCTAAGCAAGTGACTCTGGTCATTTTACCCAAGCCACTTTCAGTTTCATGCCCCTTAGATATGCCAGTTTCTGATTCCTTGTCCTTTAGACATCCCACTTCTGACACCATGTTGCTTGTTTTTCACTAATACATATAATAAAAAGGCTGGGTTTTCTTTTAGATGCTTTAATACATAGAAACACATCAGGATGGATAGTAGTGTCATTAAATATGAACAAACTAGTTAACAGGCAGACCTCATATGCATACATGCTTACATCTCAACTGCTTACTACAAAATGGCAGTCTAGCTTGCACATGCTCAGTATTTATACACTTGTACAAGCCCTTGGATAGCTTGTTAAAGATATATACACACATATTGATCTACACTAGAGTCCTCACTGAAGTCTTTGGTTTTACCATTCATGGTGAATGAAACTCATTTTACCCTACACTAATGTAACTGATAATTTCTGCCAAATCACAAGCTTTTCTTTCTGGGTCAAGCTGCTAAGAACATTGTCTACATGCACACTGAGCTCTTGATTGCATCTAATGGGTCATGGGTTCTTATCAGTCCAAATCCTTCTCTTATAGCAATGAAGCTTTCACTTGAGTACTGAAGATGTCTTAATGCAACAGACCTCTGTGTCTGCTCTATTCTGGTTCTGACAAATATATCTGTGGCATTTGACACTCTTGATCATGATACCTTGATTTATTGGATGTGAACTTATTATGTTACGTGAACTTGCCTTACAAGTTCCAGCTGAAAACCTGCAAATTATGTCATTCCTATGGTGAATATTATGACTGCTGAACCTGAAACGGATGCTGTTGCACCGGAAACTTTTCTTATGAGCCTGAAGGAACTTGAAAACAAATTGTTTAAATACAAGTGGCTACAGTGGCAGCGGTTAAATCTTGAAGCTGCCCTATACCATAAAGTAATTCCACATGGACTTCATTTCATCAAAATGCCAACATACAGTGATAACTTTCCAGATTTACTTAAGCAATGGCAATATTTAAATTTACAACTAAGTTACAATTATATGACACACTTGATAGATTTTTTTCAAACCTGTTGAATCGACATTGCTTAAAGAGATTAAAAGTTTGCAGAATTGCATCATTGCGAGGTTTACAGCTGAAACTTGTATGGCAAGTCTTGATGAGGTGTATGATAATGTGGCAAACTATGTAATGAGACTGCAGGGAGCTAAATGGAAAAAAAAACTACAACATGACATTGTTGATTTTAGTAAAGGTAATGTTTTTTCCTTGTCATGCAATACAACTGCATGCAACAGCAGTATATCAAGAGAATAGACACCAAGTGGACATATAACTGAGGGTTCTATTACCACTAATGGGGTGAGGAATATGAATTATGCCATTGAGACAGAGAATAAGAACATTCAGTCCTACGTCCAACCACCTACATCTACTACTGATCCTTCTCTACCTCCTTTTTCCCTTTTCAGAGTCTCTACCAATAGAGAAGGCTTTGAGGAAGGTCCAATTCTGAAAATGAGTGAGAAGTGGTCATTTGTGTCATCTAGTTCCTACATACAGAGTAACAGGTATGACCACAGAGAACAGAAACCAGATGATCTGATTTTTAATATTTTTTCACACTCTCTGTCTATAAACCAGATAACATTGTTTAGTAAGGGTTTGTCCTTTATACCTGCAAAGCAGTCGGATGTCACAGACGTCCTAATAGATTTGAAATTATTTGTGAGGAATGTATTTTGTGCTTGATGTTTCCTCAGCGGAATATGCACAACAATACTTTAAAAAACATAGTTGACTTGCCCCCAATACACACCCTTTTGAAGATGAATTCACTAGATTCTTTGAAAATGAGATATAACATGCCTTAATAGAAAAACATAAATTATCATTTCATAGCTTAACTGTTAATGAACATGATGCTTTGAGAGAACTGCCTGAAACATCTTTCTTGGAAATACATCCTTCAGACAAAGGTGGAGGTATAGTCATTATGGACAGGCAGTTTTACTTAGATCAAATGTTGAATATGTTGAAAGATGATGCCACATATGAGGTTATTCATGTTTCACGTTACTGGATTGATTAATACAATTAACATTTTCATATATGATTTACATATGATTAGCTTGATCACACAAGAGTTGTTTCAATATTTTACTGTTGAATATCCAGTGACTCCTATCATGTATGGTCTGCCTAAGGTGCCTAAGGACGCACTCAAACCTCCGATGCATCCAAATGTGTTAAGCCATTAATGGTTTATGGAACCACTTTCAACTTGTGTAAAAAAGATATTGCACCCAATTTTATACAATGTTAGGACTGTTTTAAAGGACACTAAGAATTTTTTGAATGATTTATTTCAGTGATCTAAAGGAATCGATAGGCACACTGATATGATTTTTGTAACCCTAGATGTGAACTCTCTCTTTACCATCATACCGAATGCATTAGGTATTGAAAATGGGAGATCATTTCTATCCACTCATAAAGATTTAACTAACAACAGCATAATGTCGATATGCACTTTGTTAGAGTTAATTCTAGAAAATAATGTTTTTATTTTTAAAGGTGATTTTTACCTACAAAAGATCAGTGTTGCCATGGGAACAGTGTGCAAGCATCTTTGCCAATATAGTTTTGGCTCAGTGGGAACTGGAAAAAGTACTAAGTGATAACCCCTTTCTTGAGTATAATAGTTACCATACACATTTTGTGGATAATATCTTTTTGGTTTGGAAAAGTACACCATACAAGTTATATGAATTTATAGAATTTTTATATAGTACTACCACGTATCTTAAGTTTAGTTATGAATGGTCAGGTACCTCACTTGAATTCCTGGACACTACAGTGAATAGAAATATACTAGGTGAATTAAATACAACACTATATAAGAAGCCATGCAAGAAAAAATAATGTATTGCATAAATCAAGCAGGCATCCCAGGCATATTCCAAGAAATGTATTAAAAGGTCAGTTTTTGAAAGCTATGAGGTTATGCAATAATGATGAGCAGTTGGAAAGAATTTTTAAATCTATGACCAATGAATTCTTAAGTAGGGATTATTCTTATAATGAGATTGAGAGGGCACTCACAGAAGTATGATTGTTGAGGGAGACATCTGGCAAACCTTACTTTTCTGAAAATAGCTGTATTGATTTGCAGACTGTTCATACAAGGCAAAATAGAGATCCTAGAATTATGTTAACCTATTCGAGTGATATAAATATTGTCTGTGATATTATTAAGAGGGATTGTCCATTCTTAATGGTTAATGTTGCTCTTAAGATCCTTGGTACAATACCAAGATTTTCTTTTAAAAATAACAAATCACTGAAACGTTAGTTGTGTTATAGACAACAGACAACTGTTAATCATATTGGCTATGATCGCATAGGGACTTTCTCATGTCAGTTCCTGCAGTGCATACAAGTTTATATGGCCCACCTTACATATTGTACATCCAATATCTGGTCATTATATTGAATTTGATTTTTATGCTGACTGTAAGAGCAGTAATCTAGTTTATCTTGCACCGTGCATAGCATGCAGTGCTTTTATATAGGGAAAACCAATCGGACTTTAAGAGGGAGAGTTTTGGAACATAATAATGACATTACGAAACAGAAATAAAATAGTACTTTAGAGCAGTGGTGGCTGGTGACTTCAGATCAAAGAAGGGCTGCAGGAGACAGCTGAATGGGTGGGATCAACAAGAAGGGATGTGGCCAAATAGAATGAGGTGGGGCTATGCTAAAAAACACAAAAACTGTGACTTTAATTAAATATGCTGCCCTGGGTGCCAAACCATCATCATGAGAGTCTAATCAAGACAGATGAAAAGCCACTGTAGTACTTGTGCCTACCTTGGATGGGGGGATACTCTGCATACTTACACTGCATAACTGCTCCTTGCCTTGCTTGGACACATGCAGTCACTACATGGGGAGTGGGGTACAACAAGTATGTTACAATTTGAAATATCTCTGGCTGACTGTGATGGCCCTGACACATTTGTCATACCACTCAACCTCAGAGCAAGAAATCTATACAAAACCATAAATAGAAGTGGGACAAAGGCCCACAAATATGGACAATTTTAAATATTGCTCTTATAAACTTAGAAAGATAATAGAATAGTAGGTCTTGCATTACTATGAATTTTCTGAAGGATCTGAAACTCAGATGTCTGTCATTATTTTCTAACTTCAGTCTTTAATGATTTGCCACTAATTTGCCAGAAAGCCACAATTTTATGAAAAACGAACCAAAAATGTGATGCAAAAATATAAAATAGCCACACAATACAGCTGGGAATCTGTCAGAGAAGGGGCACTTTTTTAACATTAGTACTATTAACTTGAGCAGCTGACAAAATAAGAGAATCTACATGCATTTCTGAAATTAAAAGTAATCTATAACTCTGATCATTACAATTACTTATTAATTGTAAACCTTCCAAGATTACTTCCAAATGTGCCATTTTGTGGAGGAATTATTAGGGGGAGAGCAACACTTTGAGCCAAAATCGTGGCAGTTGAGAGGTTTGGATATACCTAATTCTATAAAGCAATTTATTTGCATGTACCTCTCAACCTCTTAACACAGGAAATTTGGACAAGGCCAAATATTTTGGGGGAACATACAAACAGTACTAAAATTGCTCTTGTATAAACTTAGACAGTTGACAGAATAACAGGTCTTGCTTTAGCATGCATTTTTCTGAAGGGTATGGAGTCTGAAACTCAAATGTCTGTTATTATTTAGAGACTTCATTCCTAAATGATTTGCCAGAAAAACACAAATTATATGAAGAACAAACCAAAAATAAGAAGGAAAAATCTATCCATTCTGCAAAAATCTGGATAGTTGAGAGGCATAGTTCAGCCAGGGCTGTCTTTGCGTTTAGTCGAATGGGGCCTCCCCCCTGCAGCCATTCCAATTTCCCATTATTTGGCTATTTCACCCAATTTGCCATAAACACTATACTGTACATACTGCTTTGCTTCTACGATGATTTGGATTTCATTTAAAAGCTTTATTTTACATTTTACAGCACAAACACCAATAGACATCTGCTAAACAAAGCGATGCAGTCTCACAATGAAAACAGACTTAGCATTAAAACTTCTCTGCCCTTGAAATTCACATTCATTGAAACAGCTTTGAAACTCACATTCAAAGAAAATACATATGGCCAGTGGCATATAAAGATTAACTTTGGCTGTTTTCATATCATAGACCACTTGCACAGGAAACATACATGTGTTCTTTGATACATCTTTCTGATAGTATTAAATTATATTCCTTGTATAATACAGTACAGTTGTTAGAGTGCACTTTAAATTTATTGTTTTGAATATTTTTCCAGTAAACAATGAAACAAAATGCATGTACCAATAATGACAAAACTGCCCAATTCAGAATATTTCCATCATAAAAGTGTATTCAAACTTCTACAAAACTGCCCAGTTCAGACTATTTCCATCACAAAAGTGTATTCAAACTTCTACAAGCCACCAGTATCAGTAAATATCCATACTCTCTGCAGAAGTAAAAGTCATCTAAACTATTCCACATTAAAGAGATCTTTAACTAATGAAGAGGTTGCTGCTAGCAAATAACATTGTATTCATTGTTTCATCTTCATATAAAGTACCTGTTTCCCTTGAGGAATAAACTGCCTATGTTACATTAAAAAATGATCAGCTAGTAATATTGCAATAGGGAATGAACAGGTTCATAGTTGCTAGGTATCTCCACCAAAGAGAACATTCTCAGGACTGCAAAGTACAACACATTACAGTATCAGCAATGTATCTACATACTGTGGGAGTAGAATCCACAGCCTTCTGCACCACAAGTAAGTACACTACCTGTTGTGCTATTAACAGTGCAAGCAGACTCAGCATAAGCAGCACTAAACATCTCTTCCCCTGAAGCTCTCAGCTCTTTGTAAAATCCACTCGATACTCCACTGTATTTCTCAACTTTGCAGCACAAGAAATCTGGAAAAAGCCAAAGCCCAAAAACCAGGGACACATTTTAAACATTGCTTGTATAATCTTTGAACATTTCTAGAATAAAATGCTGTGTTACCACCATGCATTTCACTGACAAGTATTGAACCCAGGACCCTGGGCACTACAGTCAGAGCAACATACTACTATGTCAAATCCACTGTTTCTTGAAAGATGGGAAGACTGAAACTTAAATGGCTATCATTTAGTAAATTCAGTTCTCACCATAGCTGTCAACCTTTTAGCACAAAACACCTGAGTAAAGCCAATAATGGGGGAATGCAGCCTCAAACATATTCAGTGAATTCAGTTATCACCATAGCTCTCAACCTCTTGGCACAAAAAAATGGACAAAGCCAATAATGGGGGAATATAGCCCCAAAAATAGGGACACATTTGAAATATTGATCTTATAAACTTAGAAAATTGCTAGATTAAAAGGTTTTGTGTTGCCATGTACTTTCTGAAAAAATATGAAGCCTGAAATTCAGATGCCTGTCATTAATTAGTGAATTAAATCCAGAAAACCACAGACTTTATGAGGAACAGAACAGAACAAAAATATGAGGCAAAACTTTGAGCAGTTTTTACAAGTGATGGTGGGTAGGGAATTCAGGCTCTTGCTACTGGCACCTAAGGTACAGGGTTTGAGTCTGAGTTATTCCCTAACCACTACAGTTGCCTAAGTCTCTATAGCTACCAGGTATATTTACCTATGGCATTTTACACACAGACACACACACAGACTTCTGGGCATTTCTGCTGTCTTCTGTTTAATCTGGACTGCTCTTAACTCAGTCTGGACACATGCGTGGGAATGCTCGCATAGAGTCTGTGTTATTTTTTTATTTTTCAGTTTTTATTTTCTTTTTATGTTTCATTTTCAGTTGGGAGGCTGCAGTCCAATAACATGTGCCCCACCTGCTTTAGAGAAACATGTTTGTAACCTTGGTTCCAGCCATTGTTTTAAGTTTATTGTTTTAGAACTGATGAATGTAAGTGTGAGAGGAAGTGACTTGAGGAACAAAACAGAATGTAATGAACTTAAGTGGATTTTAGATTTGCAGGCAGACAGGCGCCCCAGATTGAATGGCGGTTTCTCTTTAAAACCAGTGCTCAGGTTATGCATTTTATTTCATTGAGCTGATTTGTTTGCCTTGATGCATGGTAAAATATGTGTGCGTATATAATCTAAAGAAGCGACCTTGCAGTGAAAATGCTTACCATTGTGTTCTTGAATAAATGCATAGCATTTTACTTGGCCACGGTGGTTGTTTGTTCTTACTTTACTGATTGTCTTT
Source organism: Protopterus annectens (assembly GCF_019279795.1). Classification (NCBI taxonomy): domain Eukaryota; kingdom Metazoa; phylum Chordata; order Ceratodontiformes; family Protopteridae; genus Protopterus; species Protopterus annectens. The sequence goes on along the minus strand of NC_056732.1, from coordinate 289,865,556 downwards.
TGTGGATTTTGTCAACCTTTGCCCACTAGTACCTACTGTTTTGACCTACTACAAACTAAGTAGTCTTGCTTGCTATGTTTTTCAAAGACAATCAGCCAAAAACATGATATGTATCTTTGAGCTTGAGGCAGGTAGAACAAATGTAGTCCTAAAGTTTATGAGAAATCCTTTCTGTTAGAAAGAAAGTGTTCTTGCTTGGAATTGTCGTGAATAATCAGCATAATATCAGATATGCCACATCTGCTTTTACTGCAATCTGCATGCTAGCTAACACCATCACTGGCAGCATGGATAAAGAAATCTTGATTGGTGCAATCTATGTTGACATAAATGCATTTGACAAAATAAGAGCAATAACTTAAATTACTTGTTGAAAACTGGTTTACTCAATGCTTTCCGGTAATACTTTCATATTTATCCTTTTGGGCATTTTCTTAAGATTCCATTATGATAAGCATGATTAATGCCTTCTCTAACCTATTTGAAGAATATCCATACCTCTCAGTTGTCCAGATTTTTGCCTCATAGTTTTGGTCTGCTCCTCTTAAAACGTGTGTATTTTTCTGGCAAGCTATAGAATTTCAGACTTCATATGCTTCAGAAAATGCAATCTAATGCAAAACCTGTTATTCTAACAACATTCTAAGTTTATAAGTGATCAGTGTTTAGAATCTATCCCTATTTTTGGGTCTTTGTACCCCCATTTTTTAAGGTTTTGTCCATATTTCCTGACTTAGTAAGTTGAGAAGTATGTGTATGTGATGGGGTAACACAAGCTTCATTATTGCTCACATTATTACACTCCCGTTTCATAAGCTTGCTGAATTTGGTACTACATCAGTTTCACATCATCAAGTTTGCAGATAGCTTCATCACGTGTTGGACTTTCTCTTATAATGCAGTGAAAAAGAAGCAAATTCAGAATGATGATCTATCACTCTGAATTGTACAAATAAAACAGAATTGCAATTGTTGAAACTTATGAATGCCTAACTAGCCTGGGTCATGGTTGAAATTGAATTGTGGACACAGGTCAACAAAGCTGATACACAAATAGATAACACAATTAATTAATTAATTAGACAATGCTATAAAATTAATTAATTATCTGGTTAGACTCCTGTCCCTTAAATAATCTATTTAATAGAACCAAAAATATATTTCTTGGAGCAAATGACAGGTTAAACTGTCAAACATTCTGAATGGCTAGTACAATTCTACAAAGGTATGTTTCACTGAATGGCATACAGTTTTCTTTAACAGGGCATCATGCTTGATTAATTTTTCTTACTAAGCTTTTCCTTCAGAGTTGATGTATAAAAAATTAATAAGCAACTTAAACTTTGCTTCAATCCCTGAGACAAGAGCTGCAGTCATTATGGGTGATAGTATCTCACAATATGAGTGAGTATGACTTTTCAGTTTCAGGGTTGGCATCTCACAGAAATGGTATAACATTTCAGATTCTTCTAAAGAGATTTTTGTTATCTCTGCACTGGGAACACTATTCTGTGGCTATGGAATGTGGTGAATGCTCTTCATGAAATATCAACTCGACATTTTCATGCATTTGTGTTATTTTTATAACTTGAGCTACTACTCCATTCTACTTAGCAAACTCGTAAAAAATAAGAATAGTCCAACAGCAACTGTTTAGCAGTGGAAGACTTAGCATTCTCTAGGAAACCTTCAATTGATCTCAGACTAGATGACTGAAACTTCTTGTAACTTCCCATCTGAAGTGTGAAGCTCCACCCATTTTAAACAAATTGTTTACTTACCTTGAACAAATGGCTAACTTTTTCTGTATTAGGAAGTTTACCTGCCTTACTCTTCTCATGTAACATACACTGAACTTTAATGTTATACATTTTGACAGCTGTCACAGTACTTTTTAATAGCTTCATATATTGCTATCAGTTTGCTTGCTTGCTGTTCTTTTTTAAAGTTGTTTCAGGTTTCAACTTTCTGTTACTTAAGAAGTTAACTTGTGAGTGTTTCTGCCATTTCACACTCAGCTATTCAGAGGAAGGGCACTGAGCAAACCATGATCTGCGATATATAGCATTAAGGATCCTGTTTTTTGCTTATTTTTACAAGTTATTTATAGCACGTTTATTGAATGCTGCATACATTTCTAGCTAGTTTCACTGTGTGTGAGGTATTAACTGGAACTTTTCTACATTTGTTAAGTACCTGTTTGGGTTTGCTTGTTCTGATTTTTGCCTCCCACCCTCCCTTCCTATTGGTATTCTGTTCTTATACTTGGTAGCTTTGCAGTTGCCCACCCTTACTGTAAATTTGATCTGGGACACTCTTCCCAGTTTAGTGTTATTACCTCATTCTACCTAATACAGGGAGACCATTTGAGAAGGCCAACCCACTTAGTTCTTAACCTTGAGTTATCTTCTGTGCCTCCTTACTCTCTTTCCACTTTACAAAAAAAAAAAAAATCTTCTAAGCTTGCTTCCTACCTTTCCTCTAAATAGTGTAGTCCAGATACAGATTTGCTGTATCCAGGACTGCTCATAAGCTTCTGAGCCCCCGCCGCTTAGCTAAGGTTAAACTATTCCTGGCACCATAAAGTCTGCTCTTCAAATTTTCCCTTAGAACTAGCCAGTCTTTTAGTTGTAGCACTCAAATCTGTTTCTTTGAGTTCAGCACTTGTTCGGAACTCATTGTAAGCACTAAATAAGCTACAAATTACTACAGCACTCAACTTTCTTCACTTGTCTACAGGAAAACAGGTTTTAGTACTTAATAAATAAGCACCTATCCCGGCATGTCTAAGGGTCAGCTCCCGGTGTTTTCTCCTGTCTACCTGATGAATCTGGGCATCTTGGGGCAATGCAGCAATTGCCTCATGTACACAGACAACCCTCTCCTCCTACCACCCAACACTACAACCTGTGAGAGATGCACTTATATAGCCAAACTGGAAGCAAAGCTCTCTTCACCCAAGACTGGACTAGACAGCCAAGAGGAGAGGGTAAACACTTGCACCACACCACACTCATCACATAGTCCCTCAAAACCTTCACCACCAAAACACACACATAGAAATACAAAACACACACCTACATTCGCGGAGGCACTCAATAAAAATCTGTCCAAGCAACAGGGACCTCCAAAGGAGAAACACAAGCAACCTCAACCCCCCCCCCCAACACAACCAAATGACACATAGCCCACAAACTTAGTGTGCCATTCAACCACAGCCCATAAAGCATAACAACATACTCAACACTCTAGTCACAGGTGACTCTATAGACAGGCACACTGATGTTCCACTCACCAGGCTAAACAAGGAGAATGTTACTGTCAGCTGCCTGTCAGGTGCCAGGATGTGCCACATAATGCATGCACTCAGGTCACTCCACAACAAGTACAAATATGACTCTGTCATTGTCCATGTTGGTGTGAATGAACTGAGACGTACCTTCCTGGAATACATGAAAAGAGACATGAAGGAGCTGTCCGATCTTGTAGCCCAGTCAGGTATGACCCTAGCCCTGAGTAGCACCCTGCCATCACCCAGAATGATACCACAGTACAAAGACAAAATGATTGACTTCAACAATTGACTAAGCTACTGGTGCCATTCTAAGGGGATCCAGTATCTGTCTGCCTGGGATGACATGATCGACAGACCACGATGCTTTGCCAGAGATGGCCTGCACCTGTCACCCTTAGGATTCTGGATACTGACTAAGGCTCTTCCCACCCCTATAGTGCCTTTTTTAGGCAAGGTTCAAATGACAAACTCACCACTGTAACAGGTACAAGCAAGCAAAATCTGAGGGTAATGCTACTCAATGCTAGAAGTCTAAACCTCAAAATGCACTCACTTGAGGCACTGCTTAAAATGGAGAACATCGACATCTGTGCAGTGGTAGAGACCTGGTTCAAGGCTCCAGAGAGCACCCCTGCATTACCAGGCTATAATTCATACCACACCTTTTGGCCACCTAACCTGGACTGAAACACTAAAGGTGGAGGTGTGTCCATATTCATTAAGGATATCCACACCTCCAGGCTAGTTGCTCAGCATAATGCATCCGAGATTATCCAAACGCAACTAACTCTGGGCAAGACCACAATCCAAATTGTAGCTTGATATAGATCCCCCATCATGCCCCAGGATTCCCACTCCTCATTTCTTGATACACTGGAAAATATTAGGGTGCAACCTAACACCCTAATAATGGGTGACTTCAACTAGCCCACCATTAACTGGGAACACTATTCATGTACCAACTCTTTTGCTCAACATTTTCTGGAATTCATAAATTCTAATGCCTTGGATCAACTTATCCACATTCCCACCAGGGGAAGCAATATCCTAGACCTGGTTATTAACAACATGGGCAACCTGTGTTCCACACCAGAGGTCAATTCCTTGTTGGTCATATCCGACCACAGGCTAATCACCCTAGAAATCCACATCCTGCCCCCACCCCCCATTAGGGAAACCGCTGTAAAAAATTTCTCCAAAGCCAACTTCATGCTTCTTAAGACAGAAGTGGCAAACTTCATAACACCCATGCAGACAGACAAAAGAGGTACGACTGCTGAATCCTACACAAATGCACTATATAAGGACTTACACGAGTGCACGGATCATGCAATCCCTAACAGAACCAAGATGCTATCCTCCAAAAAGAGGAATCTGGTGGTCGCCTGCAATAAACAAACTACAACAGAAGAAACAAACTGGTGCAAAAAAGAGTAAAATTCCATGATTGAAGGAACTCCCTGGTCAGTCTCAGTAAAAAGCTGAGATCCCTCATAAAATGCTCCAAAGCTAGTTATGAAAACAAATGCACCACTGATTCTAAAGACAACCACAAAGCATTCTATACATATGTTAAGAATCTCAATGGCAACACTCTGATCTGCTCTGAGTTACAGCACAATAGCACTATATATACAGAACCAACTGATATTGCCAACATCCTGGCAGACAGGTTCAGTGCTAACTTTACCCCCCTCTCACCCCGTAAAGGGCCCATCTCTATACCAGAAGAATGCAAAGTTCCTGTAATTATGGCTGCTCAGGTAAGCCAAGAACACAGCATCCATTGGACCTGACAACATCCCAGGCTGGGTTCTACATGAACTACAGAACGAACTGGCACCCCACCTAAATACCATGTTCAATCATAGCCTCACCTCAGGCTTTGTGCCCACTGAATGGCACATAGCGACGGTTATCCCACTCCACAAAGGGCGAGCCACCATGGACCCTGGGAACTACCACTCCATTAGCCTGACAAGCCTGGTCTCCAAAGCTATGGAACATATCATCATGGAAGTTATAAACAATGACATTGGTAATCTCCAAACTCTGGACCCCACCCAGTTCGGGTTTGTAAAAGGTAGATCATGTCTCCTAAACCTGATAGACTTCTTTGAAGTGATCACCAAAGCCGCAGATGAGGGTAAGGAGGTTTACACAGCCTATTTAGATCTCACCGAGGCTTTCAACACCATTCCCCACTCTGGAATTAGATAAACTCATTAAACTAGATATAAATCCCTATGTCACAAGATGGGTTGCCATCTGGCTCACTGACAGAACCCTCAACGTGAAAGTAGCAGACTCCAAATCTGACTTCAGACCAGTGACAAGTGGAGTACCACAGGGTTCAGCCCTGGGTCCTCTCCTATTTGATATCTACTTCTCAGAGGTACAGGCTAACACAGAAGGTCTTTGGCTAACGAAGTTCACAGATGACTGCAAACTAGGAGCCATAAACAAAACTCCTAACGATGTGGACATCCTATAAAAGGGCCTCACTGAGACAGATGCCTGGTGTTAAAGCCATGGCCTCAAGCTCAATGCCAAAAAGTGCATTGTCATCCCTTTTGTAAAAATTCTGTACCTATGAACTACCACATAGGTGGTAGTCTACTTAACACCAAAAGTGTGACAAGAGACCTTGGGACACTGGTGGACAGTAGTCTCTCCTTTGATAATCACATAACCACAGTAGTCAGGAAATCCTTGTACTTGGCACACCTCGTCACAAAAGGTTTATCATCCAGGAAAAAAAGACATCATTTTTTCCCTCTACTCGTCACTCATTAGACCCATTATAAAGTACAACATCCCTTTTGGTATGTACCTCATAAGACATCTACAACAACTAGAAAGGCCGCAGAAATATCTCTCAAAGAGGATTACTGGCCTCAAACAGATGCCCTATGCAGACAGTCTCAAAAAAAACTCCAGCTTTACTCCATCGCATATCGCCTACTCAGAGGCGATCTCTGTCTAACAAGCTATGTCAAACCCAGATATGTTGGACATGCTCCAGTTAAAGAAATCCCAATCCCTCTGAGCTACATGCTCTAGGGACCTAAACCTTGTCACCACAATAAACAGAACATGCTGGAGTGATCGATTCCTGTCCCAGAGACTTCCCATATTCTGGAACAAACTACCTGTCTATATCAAACAAAGCTCCTCTAGCACTCTTCAAGAAAAATCTTGATGATTGGATGGGAAATAGGAAATTCACCTTGGGGATCACTTCTGTGACTCTGCTTGACGGGCACAGGAAAATAATTTTCTTGGGTGGCGAAAGCCAAGGTACCTTTTTGGCTAAGCTTATATAGGCCCTAGGGCCAATAGCCTAGTACCTACCTATAAACCTATGATCATGCTAGTTACTTAACTTTTAATGTATTATACAGTGAGTGCATTGTTTTCTGCATTTTGGAATTTGTATACTTTGTCTTCCACTTTTTTGTCTAGCCAGGGAAATTATTTTTGTTCTGGTCATGTAGCAGTATGTTTGCTTGTACGACTTTGCCTATATCTTGGGTCATATCTCAAAAAGTATGAGTCAGCTTAACCAGTATGACTAATGAATAAAAAGAAAACATATACACAGACACATCAGTGAATCAATAATCAATAAAACAAGAAATATGTGATGTTCATAGGTTCATACGTTCATAGGTGTGTACTAGGCTAATGGCTCTGGAGCCTTTACAAGCCTAGCCCATAGGATTACCCTGGCATTGTGCCACACGACCTTAGTTCCAAGTACCTCTGTCAAGTAGAGCCACCGGACTGATCCCCTGGGTGAATTTTCTATTTCCCATCCACTCATCAAGATTTCTCTTGAAGAGGGTCAGTGAGGTACTCTGTTTGACATATATGGAAAGTCTATTCCATAGCATGGGCAGTCTCTGGGTTATGAACCTGTCCCTCCAGCACATTCTTTTGATTGTGGTAATGAGGTTGAGGTCTCTTGAGCGTGTGGTGTGTAGAGATTGGGATTTCTTTAGATGTAGCATTTCGAACAGAGCTGGGTTCAAGTTAATGCAACTGTAACTGCATTTCTCACTGGCAGAACTGAATAATCAAATAACATTAAGAATTATATTTGCATAATCTATTCTATAATACAGAAAGAAAATGGTACAAACATTTAAGGGAAGAGAATTTAAAATATTTTTTTCAATGACAAAATCGAAAGAAAATTAGCTGGTGGAAGGAAGTAGCAGGGACAGGAACATGGTATTCATATAAGGTGCATTATTCAGAGGTAGCAGGTATTTTCTTACAGACATGCACTGATTTTATTTTGTTTATTCTTTGTTGACTGGGTTAATCCACTAGGATAGTACCCTCTTTTCAGGGTACATCCAAAGTAATATTTATACTACTAGGGGAAATTTGGCGAGGGCATCTAGGAACTTCATCTACTATTTTTAATAGGTGCTGTTATCTTTTACATCCACCTAAATTACTTCAAGTCAAGCAGATGAGACCTCAGTTTAAAATCTCATCTGAAGGCACCCCCTTTATACTGCATTGCAGTGTCAGCATTCCATCGACCTGGTGTAGGAACAGAACCCACAGCCTTCTGTACCAAAGATAAGTATTCTGCCTATTCTACAACTGAGAGATGGAAGCAAACAACTTTGTTTGACAGAAGAGATAAATTTAGAGAACTAATTCAGAGTCTCAGACAGGCAGCAATTTTTTTTTTTCCCTATTCACTCTACCTTCACACGGTACAGTTGAAGACTGAAAAAACTACGCCATGCAGGGGCACTTCTCTTTAATTATTCTCTTTGATATAAATGTGGAAATGGGCTTGGATTATCAAATATGCTGATTACAGCAAGCTAGTTAAAATAATCATTTCAGTAAAAGATGAGACAGCTCTCCAAAATGGCCCTCAACAGAATGACATATTTTGTACTTCTAATGACCTCATTTTTAATAACAATAGATGAAGCATCATAAGACCTGACAAAAAGGGCATAAATAACCTTATAAAATAAACAGGCAAATCTTAAAAACTGGCACCATCATTAAGGCGCTATTAGCAATGGTAGAGAACAATTTAGACTTTGACAAGTTTATAGCTAAGAAAGTTAAAGCATGTTCTGTAATTCATCTAATTCTAAAGCGTATGTCTAACCACTCTAGGGTGAATCATGCGAGCATGTTACTGTACCAAGAAAGAGTAGACCAAATGCTGGTAGAGTAGGGAAATATTGTTCCAATGACTGAAGTTTTCTGTTTTCTCCTCTGCTGTATGACCTCAATGTAGATGGATATAAGTTTAGGGAAGGGTTGTGGTGGGGTTACCCTACACACAGGCTGCAAATCTCCCTGAAAAAAACTTACATCAGATGTTCTCCAAAAGTGATTTTTGGCAGGATTTTATAAACTATTGACAACTGATTTATTGTTTGCCAAAAATTACTGTGGTTACAGAAATTACTGCACTACTTTATACTGCACTAATCTGATCCATTATTGAATACAATGCTCTGTTTTTGTATCTCTTGAACACGCCAGTGATTTCTTATTAGAAAAATCATAGAGCTATAAAGCATGAACTTTTCAGGAAGGCTACAGGTGCTGATATTACAGTGTGTTTGTTGTAGTTTACTTAAAAATGACATTCACTTGGTCTATAAGGCAACTTATGATACAGCTGGATTTGACAGCCTGTTATTAGAATGGACTGCTGGAGAAGTTAACACTAGACTGGGGTACCTAACACAAAAAGAACAGCACTACTGCTAACAATATGACATATTCATTACACATTGTCTTCCAAGGTTATGGAACCAGCTTCCACTTATTTAATGTCCTTCAAGAATAATCCTAATATTTAAGAAAGAGAAAATATAAACGTTATGACAGTCAAACTTGTTGAAGGTGAATAGGTTGTAAATTTGATGATCAACTCAATAAGCATATATAAATCTGGTAGCTCAGATGGATGTAAAAGATCCAATGGCCCCTACTGCAAAGAGCAGGGGTGATTTATGGACTCCCGCAGACTCCATTGCCTCACAATGTGACTGTGAGCAAATCACTTAACCAGATACATTCCCAGGCTGAGTATGAAAAAAGTCCATGGACCTCAATGCTTTATCCCGGAAAACAAATATAAATAAATAAATACATTTACTTCCAGCCGCGGCGGTACGGCGGTAGGGTTGTTACCTCACAGCAAGAGGCTCTCCCGTTTGATTCTCGGCGTGGCTTGGGAGTGCCTTCTGTGTGGAGTCTGCATGTCCTCTCCGCGGTTGGGTAGCGTTCGAAAGACATGCGTGCGTAAATGGGTGTGCCTTCGTTGAAGGTTGGGCGTCAAGCTGGCACCTCGGCATTTCATAAAAATCTACTGCCAATCATTAGCGGACCGGAGTTCCGCTGTGGCGACCCCTTATCGGGAAAAAGCCAAAAAGATAAACAACAACTTCCATGTTATAACATATAAAAATTAAATCAGTTATTTACAGATTCATTTTTTATATTCATACTTCAAAATTGTTTACATTATCAACACAAAAGGACGGGTTCATATTATATCGAAAGATAACGTAATTGAACGCTCAAAACATCGAAACGGCCGCATATCGAAGCTTTTATTTTTATATATATATATAGGTATTGTTATGAGCCTCCAGAGTTTTTTATATATTTTCTTTAATCCTTTTTCATATACATTTTATCACTCTACCACAGATACCTTCTTCCATTATACCTTCCTTCATGCTTTCATAGGTTCACAGGACATTACTAGGCTATTAGCCCTAGGGCCTTTATAAGCCTAGCCATGTTAAACCATTGTTCCCTTACTGACCAAGTTGTATGGTCTATATTTGCAGCGCAAGACTATGATCAGCACGGATTATCCTTATCCAAGAGGGACAGAGGTGACACCCCCATGATAAATTTAAGGTCTCCCATCCAGTTATCTAAGTTATGCTTCAATAGGGTCATTGAGGAGCTCTGTTTCATGTGAATTGGGAAATTGTTCCAGAGGAGTGGCAATCTCTGGGAGACATATCTGTCTCTCCAGTATGTCCTGTTAATGTCCCAGGCTAGGTTAGGATCCCTAGAGTGAGTGAATCTTGTCACATTTGACTTGCAGATGTGCAGCATTTCCATTAGAGAAAGTTCTGAGACTGCTCTGTAGGCCAGGCACAAGTCACCTACCAGCAGCCTACAAGATACAGAGAACAGTGACAGGGCCTTCAGTCTGTGCATGTAGGTCATGCGTTGAAGGTCCTGAATTTTCTTGCGAGAAACCTCTAAGGTCTGTCCAGGTGCTGTAGGTGTCTGGTGAGGTACATAGAGAAGGGAGCATTGTACTCTATTAGTGGTCTGATGAGGGATGAGTACAGAGGAGTTATAACATTCTTAGCTCTGAATGTGATACCCTTACTTATGAGATGTTCAACACAGAAGGCCTTGCTTACCACTGTGGAAACATGGTGATCAAAGTTAACGTTGCTATCAACCTGTGTTCCCAAATCTGTCACCACAGGGTTTGAGCTAATTGGGAGTGCTGTTAATATTGTAATTTGCAGGGACTTCCCCTTTGCTGAAAGGGATTATAATGCATTTTTTTTGCATTTAGTTTAGGTCTGTGGCTTTGGCACCAATCATTTGTCTGTGTAAGCCCTTTTTGTAGTATGTCATCATCATTGGGGGACTCAGTGATTGCATCCAGTTTGCAGTTATCAGTGACTTGGTAAATGACAGGCCATCTAATTTCACCTGGCCTTCTGACAAATAGATTCCAAACAGTAGGTGGGCCAGTATGGATCCTTGTGGCATACCACTGGTAACTGGTTCAGATAGAATCCCCAACTTTGACTGTATGTGTTCTGTTGGAGAGCCAGTTGGCTACCCATCTAGTGACATATGGGTTAATTTCCATCTAGATGAGTTCCTCAATGATGCCTGAGTGGAGGATTGTGTCAAAAGCCTTGGCTAAGTTAGGATAGACTGTATGTACTGTTTTGCCTTTATTCAGGGCTTTGGTGACATACGCAAAGAAGTCCATCAGGTTTAATAAGCATGATCTAGCCTTAATGAAGCCAAATTGATCGGATCAAGAGTTTGAAGGTCACCTATATCTTTGTTGATAAGGTCCATGATGATTCCCTCCATGGCCTTGCAGATAAGGCTGGTTAGACTTATGGGTCGATAGTTCCCAGAGTTGGTTTATGGACCCCTTTTGTGCAATGGAATTACTGTTGCTGTTTTCCACTCTGCTGAGACAAAGCCAGTACTTAGACTGTGATTGAAGAGAGTGCCAAGTGGTTCTGCTAGGTCCTGGTTTGACCATTTAGTAGGCAGCTGGGATGTTATCCGGTCCCATAGAGGCTGTGTTTTTCACCATGGAGAGTGCGGTTATGACCTGCTGTTTGGAGATATTAGGTAGAGGACTGGTGACAGGTATGCTTTGAGGCATGTCTGGTGGGGAAAGCAGGGTGAAGTTTGTGCCAAATCTGTCTGCTAGCAGGCTGGTGATGTCCTCAGGGTCAGTATGAATGGTACCATCCACTACTAGTTCGACACAAATCTGGGCTTTCCCTTTTAGATTTCTGATGTAGCTAAAGAATGCCTTGTGATTATCCCTTGCTAGGGATGCTGGTTTAGCTTCATAATTGGCTTTAGAGGACTTTACAAGACATCTAATTTGCTTGTTCAAGCTGAGGAGGATGTCCTTCCTCTGCTGAGTCAGTTCCCTCTTGCTCTTAGGCATCAGTTTCCTCCTCTTGTTGTATAACCTATTTATGCTTGATGTCCACCAGGGTAGCTTTTTTTTGTCATGACCTTGTTTTGATCCATTCAGGTACAGCCAAGTTTATACATTTGTATAGGTTTTTATACAGGGCATTTATGTATACCTCTGTTGACAGTAGTAGCAGGAAGTTTGAAACACTTATGCCATCACTTAGGAGGCTATAGTTTGCTTTGGGGAAATTTTTCATCCCTTTTGCTCTTGAGGGTGTGTCAGGTATGATTGTTATTTTGAACAAGACTGATTTATGATCAGACCTTACCATGGAGGGCAACAAGCAGGGGGTAGTGCAGAGACCTGCTATGTTGGTGAGTACTAAGTCTAGGACATTTGACCCCTTGTGGGGGTGCAGACTAAGTCCAGGAACCTTAGGGTGAGCATGTCTGTGCTCATATATGACTCTGAATCGATAGAGAGATAGATGAAATCACTCATGACCAAGGTGTTTGGCTGTATAATGAGTGACTCAAGAAGGCCCAGGTAGGCAGAGTGGTTCTCATGGTTCATGATGGGGGACCTGTAGCTAATAATGATATAGAAGGAGTTTTACCTACAGTTAGTTGGACTTGGAGTAGCTCTAGGGAGTCTCACTGGTTGACCAGCCTTAAGATGTACTTGTCTTTAATGAAGATGGATACACCTCTGCATTTGGTTCTTTCATGCTAATTTTGAGGTCTGAACATGTGGAAGGTATTGCAGTCTTGAATGGTTGGGGTGCTGTCTGCGGCCCTGAACCTTGTCTCTGTGACTCCACAGACATTGGCACCTTTCAAGGTAAGGAGTGCTTCCAGTGAGTGCAGTTTCTAATTTAGACTCATAGCATTAAGCAGCATAACACTGAGTTATGCTGCTTCTTTCATTCATTTAACATTTTTTAAAAAACTTCTCTTTCATCTTTATTCATTTCTTTATAATACCTATAACTTATACCATCTAATCTTGGCATTTATTCATTTTTACCTTCTTTTATCACCTTCTCAATTTCTTATATTGTTATATAATTTTCTAAAAAAAACTTACTTTTTCAGATGTATATTTGTTTACTTGTTATTCTTCTTGACATCCATTTTCTCTTTTCCATACATTTTCTCTACAAGACTTTTTACTACCTCCACGATCTCTTCTTGTTTGTCGTTTAAATTTCCTTTGCCATCTAAGATAGCATGTTTCCTTCCTTCTCTCATTTTTACTTCTTTACCCAAATAAAGGGAAACCTCATCTTTCTTTCCTTTCAGAAAATTAAAAGTTTCCTATGGAACATCATTTTTACTCTTTCTCTGTTCTTTTCATGCATATGTTTTTTCTACTTCCTTTATTTTGTCACTTCCCTTCTCCATTTCTTTCTCATAACTCCATAACGTTTCCTTATATTTCATCTTATTTCTTTTTAATTCATCTTTCCACTTTGAAATATGTTTTTTATACTTCTGCTTATATAATACCCACCATTGTGTCCAACTTTTATAAAATTGTCTCATTATCATATCATCTTTCCATAACATTTCTTTCTCTCTTATCATTTCTTCTTCCTTTTTTAGACAGTGCAGTTAATCTTTTTATACCGTTCCCCCATAATTATTTCACTATCTTTCCCTGTTCTAGCCCATGCTACTGTATGTCCTGAAAACTCTGTCAGCTGTGCCCCTTATTGTTTCTTTCATGTCTTTAGAATAAATTATATAATCAATTCCAGTCTTAAAAATTCTCCATTTATATGTCCATTCTGTGTTCTTTCCTATTTTTAAATTTCTATCTTTTATTGAATCCCTTAACATCTTAATATCCTGTGTTATTTTTCCCTTTTTGTTCATCGGGTTACAGACAAAATCTCCTACCATCACTATTGGCATGTATAGTAACTCAATTTTTTTGATTTCTTCAAACAACTGTCTTATCTCCATCATTTGTTTCATTCTCATGTTGCATATTGTTGTTCTTTCTAGTACTGCTGTTGCTGCATGTAAAAGTCTTATTTCTTCGTTTTTATAAGAATTCCTTTTCCAGAACAGGTCTCATTATCTACCACCAAACAACTAACCCCCCCCCCCCACCCCAGCCCTCCGCACTGACTGTATTCTCTTCTTTTTTTGCTTTGTTACATCTGGTATCTAGCAAACAAAAAAATGTACATTTTTATATTGTGTTGCACATTTCCATCACCACTAAATTGTATACCATTTCTAACGCTATCCACATTTAATGTTAACATTCCTGTATTATCATTTTCCTTTTCCTGTTTTGTAAGTGTTTTACTTCCTGATTTTCTTCTCCAAAGTATCTCACCAACTGTTTTTTCACTGTCTTGTTCATTTCCTGTCCCAATTTCTACCTCTTCTTCCTCTTCATGTTCTGAAATTGAAAATCTGATTTATGCCTGCATATTAAAATCTTACTTTGAATTGTAATTTCTTCTCTAACTACTTCTCCATTGTTTAGCTTTTCCTCAGTATCCTCTTCCTTCATACTTCTTCCTCTTCCAACATGTTCTGTTAAATTTTCTACTGTTCATCTTTCCTCTACAACTGCTCTTTCTTTTCTAATATAGGATACATTTTCTACAAAAAGGCTTGCAGTCACTCCACACTGGCTACACCTTTGTTTGTTACAGTCTTGTATTAAATCCTCAGAGAAATAAAATGTTTCAGTTTGACCTAACAACTTCTTTCTTACCATTCACATTTATTGTATTTGAAATAAGTTGAATTTTCCCAGCCTTAACATCTATTGTTACCCACATTTGCAACCCACAGTCTATACATTTTTTCATCACATATTTTTTTTTAATTTCATGTACTTTACTATATAGTGAAAGAAAAAAAAATTAACCCATGCTCATCTACATCTGAAGCCCTAAACTGCACATTTATTTTATTTTTAGTTCTAGTTAAGCTCTGAAATAGTCTTTCTATTGTACTGCTGCTTTTCTTTTTTCAGTCTTTGTCATAAATTTTTCCAGCAATTTAAAGCTTTAACATGTTACTTCATAAAAATTTTCATCTCCCAATTGAACTAATGCTATAATGCCTTTAATGTTAAATCTTCAGGAAAAAAACAAAGTCCACAATGACATACCTGTCCAAACTGCCACCACTTTTATTTTTTATTCTTACCACTGGTCGTCTTCCGAATGGCTGTTGAGAAACTGTAACTGTTTGTCTCCTCTCAGTTCCTTCTTTCACTCCATTTCCTTGCTACATCTGAATAGCTTCTTCCTTCTTGTAACAAAAACCCTGTTGCAGAGGTAGACCCTGAAAACTGGCTACTTCAACAGCTGAGAATACCTCCATAGTATTCCTTTCACCAGCAATTGTTTGTGTTTTCAGTCTCTCAATTTCTTCTTGTAAGAAAAAAATCCTGTTGCAGAGACAAAACCCTGGAAACGTGTTACCCTGCCAGTTAAGAATACCACCATTGTTTTTTTTTTCATCAGCAGTTGTTTGTGTTTCCAATCTCTCAGTTTCTTCTTCTAGTAATACTATATCCACCACATCAATTGATCTACTTTCTTCTCCTTCCTTTAGCTCTGCCTGGTTCATCAAATTTATCAGAACTTGTGTCTTTTGTCCTTCATTTTCAGTTCTGTACCAATTATTTCATCTACTTCTCCTTCCTTTCCTAAGTTTTCTCCTGCTCCTGTCACCAGCTCTTCTGCAAACTCCTCCATCATGGGATTCCCAGAACGGCAGTAGCAGCCCTCCAGTGTCACCTATTAGCTCCAGCGAGTGCTTCACTTCCTTTCCTCTAAAGAGTATAGGAAGTTCCCTAGTGCCCAGGCCAAATTTCCCCTAGTAATATAAATTCCACCTCTGTTCTTCCATGAAAAGAGATCACTAACATAGTGGGGCCAACTCAATTAACAAAGACTAAATATATAAAAAAATTGAAAAAATGGATTTATCCAATAAGGTTTGACCAGTATTTACTTAACTGGTAATCCCTCCTCTATACTAGTGTAAGTTTACTACACACTACCTAAAATAATTGCATTATCAATTCTGTTACTTCTTCTACTATCCGAAGTATCTAGATTTTCCAACAATATGCTTCACCTGTATAGGAAACTTTCAAGATTAGCAGCCCTACACATCACCATCACTTCTCTCCTTTTGCTTTTTTTCTACTTCACCTCTTATAATTGCCTACTTCTATCAGCCAGTAACCCTCCCTGGCAAACCTCCTCAGTACTCCACCCAGATAACCCATAAAACGTTACCATTGCTCCAGTTCTGTTCTGTACCAACTACCTAGACTACCATGCAAATAAATTTCAACCCCTACCAAACACTTCTCAAACCTATCTAAAAATGCCAACTTACAATGCAAATTTACCAAACTACTATTGCACCTCTTAAAGCAATTATGCCAATCTGATGATATTCAACCTAATCCTGGCCCCATCCCAATACCCAACACAGTTAATTGCCATATCATGGCCAATTTTTCAATATTACATAATAAAAACAAATCCTCACTTCTCCTCCTTAATATGAATGTAAGAAGTATTATAAATAAAGTTCATGATCTACATGATTTACTTTCCCTCTATGCTCCTGAAATTGTAATACTAACAGACTTGGCTAAAACCCACCAATAACAACAACAAAATTGTACCTCCTGGATATAATATACTAAGTAAGGACAGATTAACTAAGAAGGGAGGGGGAGTAGCTATTGTTTAAAGATCACCTAACACTAGACTACATGGATCTAGACATCCCTGACTTCAGAAATTCAGAACTAATCTTATCAAACCACAAATCAACTCAAAAAAATACATCAGCATCATTGCTGGATATATACCTCCAGAGAACAATATCCCCACATTAGAAGACATACTACAATGGTCCTCTACTTCCCTCCCACAGGAAACATGCTAATGGGTGACTTCAATACTGATTAGATAGAGTGCTTCTCTCAAAATCCAAGATTTTATATTGACCTACATGGGTTCACCCAGCTTATTACATCCACCACTAGAACTGACAAATCTATCAAACTTCAATCTATCCTAGACTGGGTTCTGGTTAATAATCCCTCCCTATCATCTCAGGCAGGTTGTCTTCCTGATGGTCTGAGTGATCACATACCTACTTTCCTTGTATGTACCCGTACATACTACAACAAGCAGACCACATACCGCACTATTAGAAAAAAAAAGACCTCAACCCTCATAGATTCATCACTGCCCTGAAATGTTGTAACTGGGGCTCACTCAAACAACTTCCCCTATAAGACGCTGTTAACTCCTTTAACACTACTTTTTTAAATATTTTAAACTACCATGGTGCTCAGAGAACCATTAGAATTAAGGACAATTATGCCCCCTGGCTGAGTAAAGAGTGTAGATCCCTTCTTAAATTTAGAGACAAGGCTTGGGAACAATATTAGAAATTTAAAACACAAATTACTAAACAACAATTCCTAGAACTTCAAAACAAAGCCCCAAAACCTATAAAACTAGACAAAATCAACTACTACCAGAACATTCAGAAAAAAACATCACAACAATCCCCAACAATTTTGGGCTGCAGTCAAAAATATAGTGTCACCAGGTAAAGCAACAATCCCAACTCCAAACTCAAACAACAACTCTGATAACATAGCAACTCAATTTAATAATTACTTTACAGAAACTGTCTGAGCTCTCGTCAATTCTTATAACAGCACCTGTAACCTTGACCCTGTTGCTCCCAAGCTCAGCAACACCCCCCCAAAATAGCCCCAACCAGTTTATATTACAACTAGTGTCTGTTG
This sequence comes from Protopterus annectens, assembly GCF_019279795.1. Lineage (NCBI taxonomy): Eukaryota > Metazoa > Chordata > Ceratodontiformes > Protopteridae > Protopterus > Protopterus annectens. The sequence continues at coordinate 289,847,725 of NC_056732.1, read as the reverse complement.
ATACCAAAAAAATGACTGCATAAACTTAAACGTTCTACTCTAGCTGCAGATAACCGCCCTGCTGAATATCTTCAGATTGCTGCTGAAGAAATAGCATATCCTGTAGCAATACTCGTCAACAGATCCATTTCTGAGAGCACAGTACCTGTCATCTGGAAGATCTCCCACATTATTCCTTTACATAAAGGAGGCAATTCCAATGAACTTAAAATTCTAGATAGAGTCATTCACACTCAAAGTCACTCCGAGTCCAAAACACATTCAAAACAAATCAGAGCCAGCACAAAGTGTGGTTTAACAATATTTAATGCACAAAAGCATGTGTGAAGGGAGAAAGATATCCCAACCCTGGGATTTTTGTGCATTAAATATTGTTAAACCACACCTTGTGCTGGCTCCAATCATTCATACTCAACTCATGGATTTCCTTCACACCCACAAATTACTATCTAACACACAACATGGTTTTTGTCCCTATCACAGTACCACCACAGCCCTACTCACCTTTACTAACACAGTTATTGACTTTAAAAACCAAGGGTAATTCGTATCTGCCATATTTTTAGACTTGTCCAAAGCCTTTGATATGGTAAATCACAACAAACTGAAGTCCTCTCCTCCAAATCTTTCTATCTTTCTGTCTGGACATCAGCAGGCAGTAGTTTGGAAACACCACTGCTCTACTTTCTTACCAGTTACCTTAGGGGTCCCTCGAGGCTCCATTCTTGGACCGCTACTCTTCTCCCTCTTCAACAATCAACTTTACACCTCCACTTCTCATGCCTCTGTGATAAAATATGCAGATGATGCTACTGTTATATGTACAGTCTCCTCTCTAAAAGACCTACACACCATAACTCAAGCATCATTCCTATTTGTAGGAAGATGGCTTACCAACTCACAACTTAGTCTAAACCCCAGTAAAACAAAACTACTTCTCTTTCACCCCTCAAGAACTCCCTCTTCTCATTTAACTTTCAACTTAGAGTCCAAAAATAAAAGCATTATTGCCCCAGTAACACATACAAAACTGTTAGGCATCAAAACTGACAATAATCTGAAATTTGACATCCATATCGCACAAACTATTAAAAAGGTTCACAAGAAAATAGGTCTTCTATACAGAAACAGGCAGTTCCTATCTAGGTCCACAAAGCCTCTATCACTAATACATACCTCCTGCCAATTCTCTTATAAGCCTCACCAATACTAACCAACCTCCGTAAAACTTGACCTTACTAAACTTGAATCCTACTACAGTAAAATTACCAAATTTGCTACTGATGCCTCACATAGGTCACATCACTGTACTGCACAAACATCTTAACTGGCTTGAATTTCCTCAGTTGCTTCATTACAAACAACGTATCCTTGCCCACAAGATCCTACACCAGCCAGATAAAATCCCTGCTATCAACAATATAATACAAGCATATACCACTATCAGACTCCTACGGTCTAGTAACAAAGTTTTGTTAAAAGCCACCAAAGCTAACGACTCAGCTGTTGAATCTCTCTTCTCCAATGGTATTCCTAAAATGTGGAACAAACTTCCATCCAATATTTCCTCTAACTGCTCTTTATCACAATTTAAAAAGCTCCTAAAATCGCACTTTATTGAAAACTGGCTTTGTTCTTGTTATCATCCTGGATATATCTGAGCTCTTTACAACAAGCGACATCTGTCATAGTTGCTGCTATTTTTACTATACGCCTCATTCACTTCCCTCTTTCCATTGTAACTTGCCTTCTTTTTGTACAAATGTAAGCACTGTTATTTTGTTATTGTTTATGCCATATACTGTACTGCCCAATATTGTCCTGTTGCTGAACTGGTTTGCTAACTGAATTATTATTGTATTATTTATCTTATCTGCATGTTCATACTGTTTACTGGAGCTTATCTCCCTGGGCCTCTGCTGAAAAAGGAGTTGTGTCCATTTGGACTTTCCTGGTAAACAAATGTAAAATAAATAAATAATAAATAAATAATAAAAATACTAACGCCTTCTCTATTTTACTTTCTTTGGCTTGTACCCACTGAGTGCAAAGATATGCTTCTCTTCCCCATTGACAGTGATTTAGATAAAGTGGATATTCAACAGAATTACATAAATACTGCCTCCCACACATTTAACTAACTTTCTGATATCATTAATTAACTGTTTTCATCAATTTTCTGATTTAACAAAACATTTCTAGAAATTAGGACTGCAAACTGCATAAGCACTGAAATTGAAGTTATCAGTTACTGATACTGGTATGATACATTGTAATGGTTTACTGGAAATACTTAGTTTTTATTTATTTTATTTTTAAATTAATTAATTTATTCATTTATTAACTGAGTAAGTGAACTGCTTCATCTGACACTTTTCAGTTACAGCCTGGGCCACAAGGCAATCTTAAATGTAGTATAAACAGCTTAGTATAATCCATCAACAAGCTTGCTTTTGGGAGGTGAGGGAGATTGCAGCACCCATGTAGACACAGGGAGAATATGTAATATTCACAGCAGCAGTGATAAAAGGTCAGAATTGAACCCTAGACCTTTGAGCTGTGAACAGAGATCTTAATAAGCCACCTCATTAACAGCTACAGCATCAGAAAATGCAGTTTCCAAAAGCACTGAGAAGTTAAATGTACTGATATGGTTCAAAATAAGAAATTATGCAGTATATTTCCTGCTTTGAATGTATACATTTATTTCAGTTTTTGCTATAAAAATGAGAGAAAGATAATATTGTGTTACCTTTATTAAACTATAAGGTTCTAATCCTTCTTCCACAATAATCAGCTGGGCTCGGCCATTTCTTTCATTGTCTCGAATGCCAATAGCAACCTGATTAGCTTTAAGCCGCTCATACTTGTTGCACTTGGAGCCACACCACTGAAAAACTTCCTGCAGAAAACAACAGAATTGCACGCTGTTAGCCATATGAGCCTTTTCCACTTCATATCAAAGTTATTGTGCTGTGCTTGAAAATGTTTCTCTGTAGGTAACATAAAGAACCAATAAAAGTAAGGTGATTATTCAACAACAAACAAAATGCTATAAAGTAAAATAAAACGAACCAGAAATAAAGCCAGGTCACCAACTTTATTAAAAGCAGTCTCTAGTGCCTTGGCTTACAAGAAGCCTTCCAGGAGTAAAATGCAATAAAAAATCACATCCTTTGTATAACACAAAAAGACCCTCCCTAAAACATCAGTTATACAGTTAAAAAATAAGTAATTAAATCAAACAAAATACTTCCAACAACATTCACTATTTAGCCCACTAAGGGTCACTGTAGAATACTTCAGAATGAACAATGCTTCTTTATATAGCAGTTTTCTTTTTATATCACAACTTCCTTGTTCATGTTCTATTTTTTCTAAGACAGTTACCTTGTAACTCTCTGGATTACTGTCATGGAAACATTTAAAATGTTGGGCTACAAGGCTTTCAAATTTACCAGATCTAATATCTCTGACATGCTCTTGTAGTCGAGATCACATCTTATTGCATAAACTACCCATTCTGTTTGGCAACAATATTTTCCCATTGGTTTAAACAATAAGATTGTTTTAACATGAGAAAATAAAGAAGAAGAAAAGGGGGAATTACAGGATAACATTATAAGGTAATTTTATGTCAGTTTGTGGACTTTTGCATTTTATTAGTTGTCTGTAGCAGCCTCTTCATGCGGACTCTTGCATTCAACAGTGGCTATTAATCTTTACTGAGATCTGCGGTAACCAACATGTATCCTGACACCCTTATACCTCTCAAATTTATTATTGCTGTGCTCATGACATAATTCAAAATGTATCCACTTTTTTAGTCTTATGCCAGCCAAACTTAGTAAAATCAGGTGATATGCCTGTGTAATACCTGGTTAGTATAACTGTATATAGGCCGAGTCCTGTTTGCACTCTAAGAACAACTGTACTAATATCATGTCACATTCATCTAACAACCGTAGAGTCCTTGGCTTAGTTATAATACCATCACTGCTTACTGTGATCCTGCGAAAACACACATTGAATTGTGGCTTGCATGACTAATTGCATTAATATAACTAAAATCATCGATTTTAGCCCCCACAAATTCCATATACTTTTTGCAGTTAGTCTATATTTTCATTTACAGGTTCCCGGTTCATGATTTAGGTTATTTACATTTCACAATCGAATTTATGTAATGACACATACTGTTCTTCATTGTAATTTTGTATTTAATGCTGCATTTCCTGTTCTATTTGTAATAAAAACACATAATTTGTTATCATTCTTTTCAAATTACATTTAAAGTTTTAGCTTACATGAAATACTATCAGTCACTGAGCATGCAGTGTTCATTTAGTATGCACCTCATTCTGCTTACATTAATCCTCTGTACCATAATCTAATTTGCATTCTGACTGTAAAACGCTTTTGTTTGAGAACTGGGAAATGTAAATGTTTAATGTATTTTTTTTGTTTGAGAACTGAGAAATGTAAATGTGTGACTCATACAAAACATGACATAAATGTTTCCCAAGGCCACCACTGAAAACAAACAATGCCAAGTTGAATGATCCCAGTTAAGAAAATCAGAGCACGTTAAATAAAAATAAATAAACGAACCACCAAAGAAATGCATAGATTCTGATTTACAACATTAATTTAGTTGTTGGAATATGTTAATACATATGTACCTTGCAGAATTAAGTAATTACTGTTTGCTGTATGTTGTAATAACTCCAACTAACATGAAATTCTGATGGTCTGAAGGCCTATCTTCTGCCTGTTTTGTGTTATAACATTTCAGTGATTGCTGTTCATTTTGCAATCAGTGTTACTTTTTTGGGGATTAACTAATGATCAAAATGTCCATGATTTTGCAGCTACAGTCTTCTAGAGGTAATTAGGATGCTGCATATATTTATGTGCCTAAAGGTATGAGCTCAAACAGAGTTTTTTTTTTCTTTTTTGCAGAAACCTCCCTGTTTGTCGTATGAACTCTTCTCTGTCCAGTTGTCTAAAGGTAGACACTGTTTTGTGTAACCTACATATGCATTTCTATGTCTGATTTACCCTTTTGGCTACTCATGCATGACCTTATATAGCTGTCAAAATGTATTATTCTACTGCACAGAGCTTTTACATTACTATCTAGTTCCCAGACATACAGTATGCATCAACCTTCAGACTAGGAGTACTCTAACATATATTCTGTTATTACATTTTGCCATGTCTGGAATTCTCTAGTTTTTTTGTTCTGGATATGTATCACATGTACAAAACTAGGAAGCCTTAATGATATTTACACTGGGCTGTGCAGGACAGTATCAGCTATACCTTTGAAACACTTTAGACAGAACTTCTGAAAATTTTTCAGGATTCCTCTGAATGGGTCCATGCTAACTCATCAGGTCTGCAGACATTTTTGATCAAGTTTGAATTCCACATTCTTCAAGCTCTGTACAGTCATATAGTGTGGCCAAGCCACGTTGTGCATAGTAAATGATCAAGGTAGCTTTTGCTTTTCAAAAACAGTAAAGCAAATGTTTTGATTCCATAGTCTGTGCCCTCTTTTATCTGTTTATGCACAATACAATGCTGTCAGCTCTGTGCTAACAGAGTCAACTGTATTAACTAGCTGTATTAATTAGCTTAACTTTTTATGTCATATTTTCAGAGGTCAAATGATAGCATTATGGTCTTTTCAGGTGACCTTCTTATGTGTGTTGAAAGCATTTAATGCCACTGTTGCTACCATGTTAATATGTGCTCGCATGTTCTAGCATAAAAAACTTCTGTGAAAGGTAGCAGGGCAAATACTAATAATAATGCACTACATAGGAGGGCAGGTATATTAATGAGAGATTTGTATTCATTAGGATTACAGAGGTTCACCAAAATATTTACATGGCAGGTCTCTCAAGGTCAGTTTCCACTGTGCTCTTCTGACTTTCCTTGAATGAATGGAGGTTAAGATTTATTTAGTTAGTTAGGTTTTCAACCAGGCTAGGGTACTAATTATGAAGGCTCCATTTCAGACTCAGCCCATGTACAAAAAATAATGTTAAATAATAAGATAAGAAGATACAATGAAACAACAGCAGTACAACTAGACTGAGACAGTAATGATATGAATCCTAATACACAAATTGAAGTTAGAATGCATGTTCACGGGGAACACCTGTGTTTTCTTCACCGAAATTTAGAATAAAGTTGGATTAATGTGGCAGCAAATGAAGGGAGAAAAGAAGAATCCGTTGGAGTTTGGTAGGGGTGGAGACCTAGAGATAGGAAGGACAGTATCATGAAACTGCCAAGTACAATATATATATAAGTATGTTGAACAGCTGGTACATTTATTGCCTGCTTAAAGTGAAAAGATAAATGGTGGATAGAGTAGAGTACTGCTAGGTAAGATGAATCAGGTGACTGTACAGCCATTGTAGCATTTACAAGTGGCATATTTCAATAGGAATTGTTTGAGATTATATCTAAAAACTTTGTAGGAAAAAAATTTCTTTAAAGTGGGATGGGAGACATTTCCAAATTTTTGGAGCAAGGATGAAGAACTGGTAGTTGATGTACTGCAGTTTTTTTTTGTTTTTTTTTTTGGTACCTGAAAGGTACCCAGGTTGGGGGTTAGGGATCTAAGTTAGTCATCTGAGTTACAGAGAAATAAACAAGGGGAGCATAACAGGAAGAACTTAAGATTAATTAGTTTGAAAAACAGGGAGTCTAAGAGAAGCTTTGATGCATATGTTCCAGAGATCGGGAGGCATCAAGCTTTTGTGAGCACTTTATGGTAGTGTTCTAACTTGATAGTGTGTGATATGAATCTGCAAATGTAGCTAACTGTGGTTTGATGTGAGGTGAGATTCATCTTGGAGGCTGAGGCTATGAGCAGAAGGCTACATCCAAGCTGATAGAGAAGTACCTCTTTGCCAACATGATATTTTCTTTGCCTGGAAATTTGGGAGCTAATTTTAGATTTGGTTAGTTCAATAAAGTGCTGAAAGTTAGCAGCTGCTTACCTAACCAGATTCTAAGGTAGATGAAATGGTTAATTACCAATTAATGGGTGTTGTTTTTCTGAAAGTCATAAACTTGATTATTATGAGCATATGGCAATTCACGGTATTATAAATATATTGCAACTTAGTAAGGTAAACTAAACTAAATCCTAAATGTTTGAATCACTTTTTTTTTCTTACAGGTGGAACAGTGTACTCAGTACCTGGGATTTAACTGACTGTAGGTTATAGTGCACAGGAATGCAGTTAGTATACTAAAATCATAGGCAGAGTATTGTTATTTTACTACAAATGGCCATTACTATTCAGAAGTGTGCCCACTGATTGGATGCCCAGTCATTGAGCCCGTTGTAAATCAGACATGTACTAGTAGGAAGAATTCTGGCTGTTGAAGTCTTATTGAGCAGCCAGCTTTCTATTGGGGCATGATATTTCAGTTGACCAATGAAGCATTTTACATTGAACAGGGCAGAAATAAGACAAAATAAGAGGTATTCTACAAATCTGGACAGTTGAGACTTACGATTACAGGTAATACGATCACACATGCTACCAGCAACCATATGTCTCAACTATACAGACTTTTACATAAAGCTGAATATTTTCCTTATGTTTTGGTCATGTCCCACATAAAATGTATCATTTTCTGGTAAATTGCTGAAGATTTTTGTCAGTCAGTAATGCAAGACATTATATTTTCATACTTAATTTGACACTGTATGATGTTGAATCCTATTCTTATACCTCAGCCCATCTGTGAAATAATTTGAAATACAATAGCTGTACTACCCAAATAATAGTAACTTTGTAAAATGAAAGTATGTGTACTTTTAAGAGAGGGAATCCCTTTCCTTTTCACCTGCCTTTCTTACACTGCACTGATTTACTCTGCAGGTGTAGGTACACAATATGCAGTCCAGGAATCTGATGAACACAAGCACCACTATACAATGGCAATATTGAAGACAGATAAGCAATTTCTTTATTAAATAATATCATTGTATAATAGCAATAATTCATAACTGAGTGTGGGTATCACAGGATTAACCCACACCTAGTCATGGATTATTGCTAAAGTGCTTGAGTGTTTAACACAACTACATGCTATACCAAAAGACATAAACATAACATTTGTATAGTTTGTGATCTATTTCTTTATACTTATATGGAACCTCATGAAATATTGACCTCTGGAGAAAGTCATAAGCGATATCATGAGTAATGCATTTACTTTGGCAACACCGCAATCCAGTTCACCTGTGCATGTGCCCTAGCTGTGAAATAACAATGCTGCATGAGTGCCTTAGTAAACAAAATAAAAATATTTTTGTCCTGCTCCTTGTACTGTTGGATTTAGGCTGTGACACAGAGGCATAAAGCCCTCTTTTTCCTACTGTAACTCATACCTCTCAGCAGTATCATGCCACAGCCTCCCATCCTGTCACCAGGTACAGTCAATGCCACTTTAACTCACAGTTTGTATCTGTGCACCATCCATAAGGGTCGGGGATCAGCCAATGAGCTGAAGAGGGCAAAGCCAAGGAAAGTCAAGGCAGAAGGCATGCAAGTTAACTTGTAAGGTGGTGGGGTTGTTGTCGAGACAGGAATTATATCTTATAATCCTTGTATTTTCCTGTGAGTGTTACCATCGCTGCATGTTATTATCATCATCCAATTATTACCCATTGGCTACAAGAGCGTGTCATGTTATTTTCGCTTAGTTACTTTTGAATACTGATCAAAAGGAAAAAACAACTGTGTTCCATGAAAACTGCTGTCATAAATGCTGACTAAAGGGTGAAATATGGAAGCATCTAGCCAGGAAGAATGCTTTCAGAAGAAAAGAGTGATTTTGATCAGAATACCCAACAAAAATGATGTCATGAAATATACAATTATGCTTATGTCCAAAGTTCTAACCCTGTAGTACAAAGGATAACCTAAAATATGTGCTTACACTGGAATTAATTATCTATCTAGACTGAAACAAAGAAAAAAAACATCTAATCAGTAGTTAATTACCAGCAGAATGTAACTTTATCAATCCTCCCTGTCTGTATCCATTGTCACTTCTGAGTAGATGCTATCCTATTGTTTTAGTGGATTAAACCCAGGAAAGATGCAGTTGAGTGTCATTTGCAATCTGTTGTGAAGAATCAGTTTGAGGGATCAGAAACAATATGTATATTGCAGTCTTCTAGGGCCAAAGTAAGGACTGCGTCCAAAGGTCTCCTTGATACTCACTGCTGCTGATTTTAGGGAAATTGAACCCCCCTCCAAGACTTTTACTTTGCAAGCTGCTATAAGCACCAAAGACACATGAGGTCAGGTCACCTTACAATCTTTCTCTGCCTTGTAAGGTACTGATGGCAGTAGAAAAGTTAACATTGAGAAAAGCAAACATTTTCTGTGTCTTGAGTTTTTACCATGTTGACAGTGATATCTGAACAGCTAACATTTAAATGCCTGCTGTCTTTCCATGTCCAGAGGATGTCATTTAGCATCTGAAAACTGGACATAGATAAAATAAAACTTTCTAATACAGTATAGCCTGTGACAGATATGGTAATGTTAGAAGCTAAAGCTGCCAGGGTGGTGTACAGTGTGTATTGTTAAGTTATCTGCCTACGGAATTTAACCTTATAAATAAGTGTTTCATAGATTCATTATTCAAAAGTCTGAGTCTGAGTCTAGTGTGCACTCTACTTAATACAGAGAGTAGATCTGAGAAGGCCCAAAAAAAAAAAAATTTTTCATTTGCTTTTACTGTATTTGTCTTTCCTCCCACTTTATTTTGCTTTTCTTAAAAGTACTCAATTTTATTTATTCTACTGCATTTATTACTGCTTGGTAGTAGCCTGATTAAATTGTAACTGTTATTCTAAGTCTTTTGGTTTAAGCACTTGGGCTTCTTACAGGCTGTTTTACATTAAGAAGGTTTGTGGTCTACACTGTTGTGGCAGAACAGGTAGCTTACATCCTTCTAAGCTGGGAATTGCTGATTGAAGGCCCAGTGTCTGCTATTCTAAAAGTGTATTAGTTCTGGCTTAAGCACTTGGGCTTCAGGCCAGTTATTCTACATTAAGAAGGTTTGTGGTCTGCACTCTTGTGGGAGGAGAGGCTGGATTCTGCCCTACTGAGCTAGGAATATCTGGTCACAGGCTTATTGTGCCTGCTTATTTGAACTGTTTCTTTCTGAAATTGGTGCGGCTTGTTGCTGTAGCTTAGACCAGATTCAGGCCTGCTGAATCTAGCTTTGTTTGTATAACTTGAGCACTGATCCAGGCCATCTTTTATGGAGAAGGTTCCCTTGCACCCTAGTAAGCAGGGGTGTGCAGTTAGAACTTGTCTGATTGAAGACTGCTGGAACAGGGCTCAATTTTGAGCTTTTTGTCTGGTTAATTGGGTAACTTGTTTAAATCAGTTTGTTCGTTTTCTATTGTTTTACATATATATATATATATATATATATATATATATATATATATATATATATATATATATATATATATATATATATATATATACATATATAAAAATTGTACTTTATTCATCTGCTTTTACTGCATTTGTGTTTCTTCTTACTTTATTACAAGGGGCATTGACTACAACTCTGATCTGCAATATATAACAATAAGTATCCTTTTCTATGCATTTAAAGTATTTTTTGAGTGTATCTGCTTTATTTAAAAAAAACAAACAAACAAAAAAAAAAAATATATATATATATATATATATATAAATATATATATATATACTTGTTTCCCGCCTTTCTAAGCTAGTATAGTCCAGTTTTCAGGTTAGTGCTGAATTCAGGGCTGTGTTACAAATCTCTGTGTTTGCCCATACCTCACTTGGATAGAAGGAAGTTCTCTGTTCACCTGTGAGAGAGGGGAGCTTTGAGCAGCCTGTCTGACCCTGGAGGAGTGGTTTCAGCCCAGAAATTAGTAGTTTATTGGCCATTTTGGGCCAATTTCTATCTCTTTCATTTCCCTGCTATAAGTACCATATTTGTCCGGTTTCAGTTAGCTAGGGTAAAACTATTCCCTGCTCCACAAAGTCTCCTCTTCAATTTTTCCCTTGGCACTAAACAAACTTTCAACTTAAGCACTCAAGCCACTCATTTCTCAGCCTGGCATTTACTCAAAACTTATAGAAAGCACTTATAAACCCTAGCACTAGACCCTCCTGTACAGTACAGAAGGACAAGGCTCTCTATTCGACCTTACCAGCCATCCAGTAAAAGAGTTCACTGTACCTATCCAGGCATGTCCAAAGGGAGTTTCAGGTGTACTCTCCAGTCCATCTGGTGAATCTGGGCATTTTGAGGCAATGTTACAACTGCCTCATGTACACAGACAACCCCCTCCTCCTACCACCAAACACTAATACATGTGAGAGATGCAATTATACAGCCAAACTGGAGGCTAAGCTCTCTCAACCCAAGACTGGATCAGGCAGTCAAGAGGAGAAGGGAAATACTTGCATCACGCCACCAATCTCACATAAACCCATTAAAGCAGCACTGGAAAAAAACACACATAAATACATGAAAACATACTCGAAGGCTCTAAATAAAAATCTGTAAAACCAACAGAGACCTCCAAAGCAAATATTCAAGCAACCTACACCCCCCAACACAAACCATGAAACACATACTTCACAAAACCAGTGTGCCATGCAATCACAGCCCTTAAGGCAAAATAACATACCCAACTTACTAGTAATAGGTGACTCTATAGTCAGGCACATTGACATCCCACTCACTAGGCTGAATAAGGAGAAGGTTACTGTTAGCTGCCTGTCCGGCACCAGGATCTGCCACATAGCACAAGCACTCAGGTCACTACAGAACAAGTACAAATATAACTCTGTCATTGTCCATGTTGGTGTGAATGACCTGAGCCGTACCTCTCTGGACTACATGAAAAGAGACATGGAAGAGCTCTCTGATCATGTCGCCCAGACTGGTATGACCCTGACCCTGAGTAGTATCCTGCCCTCACCAAGAATGATATCATGGTATAAAGAAAAAATTCTCAATTTCAACAATTGGCTAAGGTGACAACATATTGGACCTGGTCATCACCAACATGGGTGACCGGTGTTCCACACCGGAGGTCAACCCCTAGCTGGTTAGATCTGACCATAAACAAATCACTTTGGATATCCACATTCCGCCCCCACCCCCGGACAAGAAAACCACCATGAAAACTTTTCAAAAGCAAACTTCATGTTACTTAAGACCGAGGTGGAAAGTTTCAAAGCCCCCATGCTGAAGGATAATGCTGTCCAAGCTGCAAAATCCTTTACTAATGCATTCTACAGGCAGCTACAAGAATGCATGGATCATGCCATCCCAAGCAAAATCAAGACTCACTCCTCCAAGAAAAGAAAACCAGTCTGGTGGACTCCTGCCATAAACAAGTTATAGAATAGAAGGAGGAAACTAGTACAGAAAAGAGTAAAATCCCAGGAACGGAAGACATCCCTGATCAGTATCAGCAAGAAACTACGATCCCTCATAAAATCATCCAAGGTGAGCTTTGAAAGAAAAATTGCCAAGGACTCCAAAGATAACCACAAGGCATTCTTTAGCTATGTCAAGAATCTAAGTGGCAATGCTCAGATCTGCTCGGAGTTAGTGCAGAATGGCACAAAATACACTGATATTGCCAACATCCTGGAAGACAGGTTCAGCACAAACCTCACCCCCTCTCACCCCCAAGAGGGCCCATAACCATACCAGAAGAATGCAGAGTCCCTGAAATCACAGACACTCAGATTAAAACAGCCCTCTCCAAAGCCAAAAACACAGCATCAATGGGACCAGATGGTGTCCCAGGCTGTGTCCTACACGAGCTCAAAGACAAACTAACCCCTCACCTAAACACACTGTTCAAACTCAGCCTCTCCACAGGCTACTTACCCATAGAGTGGTGCACAGCAGCAGTTATTCCACTCCACAAAGGTGGAGCCACAACAGATCCCGGGAACTATCGCCCTATAATCCTGACTAGCTTGGTCTGCAAAGCTATGGAACGGATCATCATGGAATTCATTAACAGAGACATTGGGAACCTCCAAACACTGGACCCTACCCAGTTCAGCCTTGGCATGCCTCCTAAACCTGGTAGGTTTCTTTCAGACAGTTACCAAGTGTATAGATGAGGAAAAGGTGGTACACACAGCCTACCTAGACCTCGCAAAGGCCTTCGACACCATTACCTATTATGGTATTATAGACAAGCTCACCAGCCTGAACATAAATCCCTACGTCACAAGATGGATTGCCAACTGGCTCACAGACAGAACCCACATGGTGAGAGTTGCAGGATCTAGGTCTGACTCTAAATCGGTTACAAGTGGAGTTCCCCAAGCCTCAGTCCTAGGACTACTCCTGTTCGGCATATACTTCTCATAGGTACAGGCAAGCACAGGAGGACTATGGCTGACCAAGTTCACAGACGACTGCAAACTTGAGGCTATAATTGACTCTCTGGCTGACACAGACATCCTCCAAAAGGGTCTCACTGAGACGGATACCTGGTGTCAAAATCATGGCCTCAAGCTAAATGCCAAAAAGTGCATAGTCATCCCCTTTGGAAAAAACAAAGTACCCACAAACTACCACATAGGTGGTAGTCCCCTAAATACGGAAGATGTAATAAGGGATCTGGGGACCCAAGTAGATAGTAATCTCACCTTTGATAATCACATTGCCAAAGTGGTTAGAAAATCCTTCTACATGGCCCACCTAATCACAAAAGGGTTCGCATCCAGATCAAAAGAGGTCATTGTACCCCTCTACTCATCACTCATCAGACCCATCATAGAGTGCAACGCCCCATTTGGGATGTACCTTACAAGACACATGCAAGAGCTGGAAATACCACAGAAGTACCTCACCAAGAGGATCACTGGCCTCAAGCAAATGCCCTATGCAGCTCGACTGAAGAAATTACAGCTGTACTCGGTTGCATACCGCCTACTCAGAGGTGATCTCTGCCTGACATACAAGGCTATGTCCAAACCAGAACTGATGGACATGCTCCACCTAAAGAAAACCTTATCACCGCGAGCCACATGCTCTAGGGATCTAAACCTCACCACAACAATAAATAGAACGTGCTGGAGGGATAGATTCCTGTCCCAGAGACTTCCAGTGCTTTGGAACAAGATCCCAGTCTACATTAGGCAGAGCTCCTCGCTAACACTCTTCAAAAGAAATCTTGACAAGTGGATGGGAAACAGAAAGTTTACCTCGGGGATAACTTCAGTGGCTCTGCTGGACAGAGGCACAGGGAACTAATCTAAGGGGGTGGGGGTGAAAGCCAACACATTCTGGCTAGGCTTATAAATGCCTTCGGGCAGATAGCCTAGTACCTACCTATGAACCTATGAACCTAAAATATTTGAAAAAAATTACCTAGAAGGGAAGATGAAGCATAAACTAGTTGTGATTTTTTTAGGTTGGCATAATGGTTAAGGTGTTTACCTGACAAACGCAAGGTGCAGGGTTTGATTCTCACATGGGGTAATTGGCTAGGCTTAAAATGGCCCATAAGGGAGGTTAGCCTAGTACTAATCTATGGATCTCACAAGCTGTAGATTTTTATCTGCTTAGAAACGTAACCAGCAGGTCAGCTTGCAAGGTAAAAGTTACACAGCAGGATGGTTGATGAAATGGGCTTACATGTCACTGTGCTAAAGTTAGTCTCGGTGAGAAAGCAGCAGTTTGTGTTACAGTGCTCACTATCACATGCTATACAAATACTCAGAGCTTGGCATTTTGTTTATATTTCTATAAAGCAGACAGTCAGATTGTTTTGAATACAAACAGCCATATTCAGACACCAGTATAAATCATACTTTCTTTTAAATTCAACGATGGATACCTATTAGAAGGGCTGTTTAGTTCTACTTCACCAGTACATTCTGGAGAGAATTTGGTAGCTTAGTAGGTATAAATTAGTAGGTATAACGTTAGTGCTTGATTACTCTAATAGAATAGAATGAATATGGGTTTGTGTGTGTGTGTGTGTGTGTGTGTGTGTGTGTGTGTGTGTGTGTGTGTGTGTGTGTGTGTGTGTGTGAATGTGTGTACATGTTCATATTTTATAAATATATTTCACATATGTATGAATATATTAATGTGTGTATCTATGTACACATACAAATATGAGTATCTGTGTGTGCTAAAAAATGGAAAAATGGTATCCTATTTTTCTTCCTTATTAAACTGTAATGTCTAGATTGAAATGATTGAATTGTTTGCAAATCAAGAACTCTACAATAAACCAATAAAAAAATAACTCAGTCATGTCAAAAAATTATTTTTACTTTCGTTATACATGTGTACAGACGGTGTGTGTGTGTGTGTGTGTGTGTGTGTGTGTGTGTGTGTGTGTGTGTGTGTGTGTGTTGTGGTGGTGGCTCTTCACTGAGTGTTTTGCCACTTTTTGATTAGTCTAGAATTTTTTAGAAATGAATACCTCAGTCTGCACTCCATTTACAATTTCTTTTATTTGTCCATGGGTTGCAAATTATTTGGCAACACATGGTTGATCTACTGGTGTGAGTTTATTTCATTTCAGTGCATCTTTCTTCTTATTTGGAAATCAGTATAAAGCCAGTTTTAAATAAAAAAATATATTTCTGTTGCAGCACAACTGCATGGCAATTACTTAGACTGTGCTAAATAACTAAATACCCTACAGTTTCCCATTAACATCAATGGGAAATTTAACCTGGAAGTGAGAAGTCATGGTTTTTTTTAGCATGAATTCTCATGTCTAAACTCACCCTTCGACCAAACGCAGTAACTGGACATGGGTATCCAACCCATGCCCTATTTCTATACAGTTTATGCACCTTCTATTGGTTGCTAAGGGAAACAGGTCAGAGTGCTTTCCTGGTAGACTTTCACCATATCAACTGAGGCTATAAGGAGCTGTGAATTTGCATATTTTGAGGGATGTTTTTGTTTTAATATGTATGCATTTTATTTAAATTTCTGACAGAAAAGCAACTAAAACTGTGAGATGTGGTTACAGTAGATACTGGCTCACAACTATATACACATATATATATATATATATATATATATATATATATATATATATATATATATAGATGTATTATAACTTTTTCCTTTACTGTGACTGACATGCAGTTGTGGTACTTACTCTAAACATACATTTACAATGATGAAATAAACAAACAACTAGGTGTGTAAAGCCCTGCATATTTCACTTAAAGACAAACTGAAGTAAATACCCATTACCTGAAAAACATGTTCTAAGTCTGCATTTAAAATTATGAAAGGAAAAAAACTGCTTAAATAGCAACTCTGTTGATGACAGTTAGAAAATCCAGACCTGAGGAAATAAAGGATGTCCTTGTGTAAGTCAAAAATAACTTTCACAGTTTGTCTTGGAAAACTGTAAGTGGAGTCTTCCAAAAATAATTATGGGTGTTTTTCTTTTATTTTTCTTTTTGCATGTATGCATTGAGCAGTGAAACAGTGAACTGTTTGTAGGACTTATTTATATTTACAGAGCTGAAGTTGCACCAGATTACTATGTTTTAATGAAACAAGAAAAATGTTTATATTCATCTCAGAGAGCAAACACAATCAAAAGTTAAAGAATTAATGTTTAGAGTATGCATGCCACTTTAATGTTTATTTTTGTGACTTTTATAAAATTGTTGGGACTCATACATTTCAACCTCTAAGCAAAAGAAATCTGGACAAAGCTAAAAAAAATAATGGTAGGACAAAGTTGCATGACCACAGACAGATTTTAAATATTGCTCTTATAAACACAGAAAGTTGCTAGAGTAATAGATTTTGCTTTAGCATGATTTTCCCCCTGAAGCATGTCAAGCATGAAATTCAGATTTCTGCCATTATTTAGTGAATTCACTCCTCTACAATTTAACAGAAAAAAAACATTTTATGAATAACAGATCAGAAATATGAGGTAAAAATCTGGACATTCTGTGAAAACCTGTACAGTTGAGAGGTATGGGACTTATATATTTTTATTTCAACATTCTTTCTATTATGAAACATGCATAGTACTTTGGGAAAAATTCATACAAGTACAACAATTTTCTTTGTTCTATAGTGTACTGAATCCTGCAATAGATCAAACACTGCAGATTGCTATCTGATGTAGTCAACCATATATACTGATGGATGTGCAACATTACAGGCTGTACTCTCAGTATATATATATATATATATATATATATATATATATATATATATATATATATATATAAAATGCAGTGAGAGTTGAAGATATATTACCCAGCTATATATGCAGCATGCATATCCAGCAAAACTCTGGAACACCAAATATGTTGGGGAGTTGGGAAACTGAAACATCTCTGGCAGACATTACAGACACAGATACATATGCATGCCTTCACACACACACACACACACACACACACACACACACACACACACACACACACACACATGAATACGTGCATATTCTTATCAGAATTTAACCGCTCATAGGTACTGACCATCAGTTCCACCTCATCTTCTGATTGTCCATTTGTTTTGACACATCATCATTAAGGTAGTTATCATTGCTTCTTCTGGCTGTGCTAACTCACTGCCCCTCATGCTTTGATGTTTGTGCTTCTGCTGTGGGACCATTGGCATTGGGTCGGTGACACTTGTGTCTTCCCAGACATGCCCCTTGATCTAGGGACACTGCTAGTAAGCCATGTGTTTGATAAGTGCACACGTGTTAATCCTTTTATCCCTCCTGTTGCTCCTCTTAGTCTCTACTTAAAGTCATCACAACAGTGCTTTGGGTTGCCTTCCTTTCTCTGTGATGGGTGAGCTGGTATCAGATTACTCTCATCTCCCTGCCTTCTCCTCTAACACCTGCCTCTCTTGTCAGTCCAGTTCCATCTAGGTCGTATTCAGGGCTTTATTATTCTATGCCTTGGTGGTGACCACTGTCATCCATATGTTTGTGTCTTGAGCAGTGGTTTTATATGAAGATATATGAAGAAGCTCTACACCTCTGTTTTTCTCTTATATACAGGAATAGTTCATGCAAATCATGAAATTCTGAAACTGTGTTGGACTTATTCCTCATTCTGTATAACAAGTCACCATTTATATCTCATTATATTGTTGTTTTTTCATGAGTAATGTCACTGTAAAGGGATATTTAAAAGCACTTTTGAGCTTTTCTGTAGGACATTTTGGCCAGCATGTTCCTTTGAGCTTCAAAGAACCACAGGGCTTCAGCAACAGCAGAAATAACCTATGACAAAGATTACTAATATCGTTGGTTTCAGATTCCATCCAATCTATGGCCAAGTGTTTCTGTACAGCTGAATACTCATATAGATTTATATCTGCAGATATTTCTGCAATATTCAGAAAGGTACCGAATTTACCATAGCATTTGAATTTATATTGTGTGTGTTTAGTGCTTGGATTTATTTAGTATGCATGGATTTATGTCTTCTTAATCAAATGTGCTTTGTGGGAGTCAGACATGAACTGAATTACAAAATGTTATGTTTAAACTTGAGAGCAGGTGTCAAATAACTGTACAGGGCAATGCCTGCAATGCTCTGATACTGTGAAGTTTTAGAGTTATGTGTTTTAAAGAGGTTTGCCTTGTGCTTTCAGTAACCGTGTGATGACACACACTACAGTGATGGGCTTTTCACAAACAGGTGCTGTGCATTGTAGCACTTTATTTCATTACTTTCCTAATTGCTAGAATTGTCTTTGAATGGACTTAAGTAGAGTTATACATGCAGTCGTGCTCATTTGCATATCTCCTCAGCATAACAGACAGACTTGTAACTTGCTGCATTGCATTTATATCGGACTCATCTGAGGTACCCTTTCCCCCCTCTGAATTTGTTTTTTTTCTGTGCATTTCCTACAGTATTAAACCTACCCACCATATAATATATTTTTTAATTTTTTTCTGTAGTGTACTAAGAAAGAACACACAAGGACCATGCATACTCTTCAGACACACTTTTTGTCTGAACACATTGGTTTATGTACTCACATTTTAACACTTCAGGTTCAGTTTTACAGAAGCTTCAAGTTGACACTCAGCAAGATGACAAGGATGAGTACATCACATAACCACTTCTTGAATTTTAAACATAGCTTTTTGTAATCCAGTTCATGTCTGACTTTCACATTAAAGTACATTTGGGTAAGAAGGCAAAAGTGCATGCATACTAAACAGATGCAAGCACTAAACACTCATATACATTATAAATTCACATGCTGGGGTATCTTTTATACGTTTCCAAATGTCGCAGAAGTGGCATAGGACCTGTTACCTCTGTTACTTCAGATTTTTAAATTGGGATTGCAATTTTTTGCAATGTACTTTTTTGCACTTCCCATATTTAATTGTTCACAGTTTTATCCTTCACGTATGACGATGAGCTCACCGCTTCACACCTCTTTAGTGTTCATGGTCACACATGAAGTGGATGTTTACAGCAGTTGTTTTTTAAAGAAAAGTAGCTGTAAGACAGACCGTGCAACTGTTATAATCTGGTCTGTCAGGAGTTGTGTATTTCTAAGATGTAGGAATGCCAAACATTGTTTATATTAATTAGAGGCACAAAATTCATGGCTGTTCCTTTTGGCAATGATGCAGCGGTATGCTGTAGGGAAGTATTTTCACACTTACTGTACCCCGTCAAAAGCTGTATGTCCTCATATTGGACTTTGTGTTATGAGTGTCTTGGTTAAAACAAATTACAAATTCAATTTTAACTTAAAAACACTAATGTGCATGGCGAAACAAACAGCACTGCTTTCATTTTGTTTGCACTGTTGCTTGGATTTGGGAACCCTTTAACTTGCAAAGAAAGCTGAATCACATTTCTTGTATTTTCTTCATTGTTTTTGGGTTGTGAACTTAATAAATTCTACTCAATACTGGAATCAGTGAAGTTTGTTTATTTATTTTGCATGGACAATAGAAGATAGAAAGTGCCATGTGCTTTCCTAGAAACAGTAAACTAAGACTCTAATAATCTGCCTGTGTGGCATATACATTTACAGAATGTGACTTAATGGCAGGTTTCATTACTCCCTAAAAGTACAAAGGAGATGATTTACATGCATTTATAGTTATTCTGTTGGCATCTGTCTGTTTAAAGTATGTTCATTATTATCTGCTATGCAGTCAGTTAACAGTTTGTGTAGTTAGTCTTTTGAATGCCTTTTTTTGGAATTTATATTAAGTAAAGTGTTATAATTTATTACATTATAAAAGCTTGTTATCTTATTTATTAATATAAGGGTAACCTCACAACCCTGGTATGTTTGCTGTTATCCACCTTTCTTGAAGTAAAACTGTTTGGCTATAAGCTACAGTAATTTATTATATTGGCTGGGTCACTGGAAGAGTATTAAGTAAATGGTCTCAATGGTTTCATTATATACTGTGAATGCAGGAAAAGGGTGATGGTAATGGGAAGGTATCGCCTCCTGGGAAAACTTGTTTATGTGTGTGTGTACATTATATTATATTATATTATATTATATTATATTATATTATAAATATATTATATTATATTATACATAGAGAAAACTGAAAATGTTTTGATTAAGTAGTAATGCTGGAAAGATTTGATTTCACTGGAGAGCATTCAGCTCAGATTGAGTGGTAACTAAGGTTATTAGAACTCAGTTCTGTGGCTTTACAGGTTAAAGCTTATTTCAGTTTGGCAGTTATCATTCACAGCCTGAGGCTACACCGTGCATTCGACATCTAATCACTCCTTACATATGTATTTTTTTTTTTTACTCAACAGATTTTTATTTATTTTTTTTTATGTTTATGAGTAAATTGTGATACAGTCACTATTAATTACAGATCAAGTTAACAGAAGTAGTTAATAATCATAACAATATGTACAATATTTACAAATGGTCCAATGAAAGGAAACAGAGAGAAAGAAAAAAAAAAAAACACATATGACATTTATAATTATATATTCCTTTAAGTTCACATTATTCCATGTCCCCTTTAAATTCACAAAGAGAAAGTTGTGTCTTTTTGTAGTATGTCTATGAGTATCAAGACTCTATTCCAAGGGTTGCTAATCCAACGTCTGGGAAAAATTCTTTCTTCTTTAACTTTTATTTCTTTTAGTGCAGATTCCCTTAAAAGAGAAATTAAGTCTTCATAACTTGGAGAGATTGTGGATTTCCATCTTCTTGTTATACATTTTCTGGCCACAGCTAGAATAGTCCATAAAAGAAGTTGATCTCTTTTAATAACAGTTATTAAGACATCAACATTAAAAAAAAATTAATGATTTTGTTAAAACAAATGTATCATTATAAATGGCTTGAAGAAATTTATTATCCCAGAACTTTTTAATACAATCGTAAAATATATGTAACCAATCTGCTTCACAATTTAGAGTACATCTCCAACAAGTAGCTTTCTGATTAGGATTAAATTTAGCAATTTTGTTTGGGGTATAAAAAGCTCTATGCAAAAATTTCCATGTCAAGATTTTCCATATCTGGAAGTTAGAGGTTAATTTAACTGATTACAGAAGATCATTTTTACTTTCAGGAGATAGGCTCGTAGTCAGATCTTTTGTTATAGTATTCCATGTGTTTTGAGTTATTTTGATTTTATACACTATTAATATTTTATATATTTTAGATATAGAAATTAACTTGTTATGCTTGTCATAAATTATTTCTTGTATATAAGTTATGAGTTTTGGCTTAGAATTAAAACTTGAATTATTAATAACCTCCCACAAACTTTTTGTGTGATGCAATACTTTTTGGAGATCTTCTCTATCTTTATCAAGTATTTTAAATTCATCTATTACTTGTTGGATGTTTAATGTGCTAGAATTGTTTAAGCATTGGAACCAACAAATAAAATTATTAGTTTCCCATTTAATACATTTTTTTCTTGATTTTTTTCTTTAAAATTCTTTGTTGTATTTAAAGGTATCAAAAGTTCAAACCATAGTTTTATATCAGAATTTGTTTTTAAGAAATTTCTAAATAGATTATATATGTTATTTAAGTATGATAAATTGGTAGGTTTTGTTGTATTGTTTTGTAGATTGCTACTTAATAAGTGCCAAAATATATTGTTATGATTCTTCAAGTCTATATTTTTTAATGTTTTATTTTCATATAAGAAAAAAGTTGTATGTAGAGTTTTCCACCTAGACGAGTAGTTTGGGTTTATCCATTGTAGTACAAGTTTAAAGATGGAAGCTTTAATGTATGTCTCTATATCTGGAAATTTAATTCCTCCCAAGTCCCAGGATCTAATATGGTGTGTGAAAGCAATTCTATTTTTTTTGGATACCATAGAAAGCCCATCAAGAGTTTCTGAATTTTTTTTATAATTTTTTTGTTTGGTAAGATAGGAATTGCTAATGCTATATAGTTTATTTGGGGGTAATAATATCATTTTTATTATCTGTAATCTATCTTCAAATTTTAACGTTAATTTATTCCAGGTATCAATTTGTTTTTTTATTAAGTTTGGAATTTTATTATAATTTAAAGTTATAGTAGTATTTATGTTGTCAGCTATAAGAATTCCTAGGTATTCGAGTGATGAAACTCTTTCTCCAATAATTTGATACTCACTCAGATGATAAACATCATCTCTATTCAAGAGTATATGTTTTGATTTTGCTTTGTTGAAATAAAGACCTGAAGTGGAGGAAAACTCTTTTATTTTTTCCTCTAATGCTTGTATGGTCTCTTCTTTTGGTTTTAAAGTCAACAAGAAGTCATCAGCAAATAACATGATTTTGGAATTATATTGATTATAGAAATTAATTCCTTCTATTTTTAGTTCACTTCATATTGTAGAAGCAAATAGTTCTATCACTAAGGCAAATAGTATGGGAGACATAGGACAGCCTTGTTTAGAGCCTTTAGTTATTTGAAAAGCCTCTGAAGTAAATGGACCTAACTTTACATAAGCTAGATTATCTTTATATATGTTCTTTATTAAATTTATCAAGTTTGATGGAAAATCAAAAAATACCAGAATTTTAAATAAGTAATCCCAATTTACTGAATCACATGCTTTCTCTATATCAAGTGTAATTATAAGGGCTTCTAAGTTATCTCTATTCAAAGCTTCAATAATAGTTAATATTCTCTGAATGTTATCATACGTGTGTCTACCAAATATAAAGCCTGTTTGGTCTTAATTTATAACGTGAGTCAAGGATTTTTTAATTCTATTCACTAAGACAGACATAACAATTTTATAATCATTGTTAAGCATATGTATTTGTTAGTCAGAAGTGCAATGTTTGAGTTTTTAGTCAGAATTTCAGTGTTTCAGCCTTTAACCTCTGAATATCACATATAAATCAATGTCAGAAGTGAATGTTTTCAGTCCTGTTACTCTGTACCTGAAATATTTGTTGACAGTGTTGTTGATTTCAGACATCATTTCCCTTGTCCCTGACAAGATGTAAAAGCACCAAGTGCTAAATAAATACATTTTATTTATTTTTTTATGAATTGTTGACTGGATTAACTGATAAAAACCCAGATCACAAACAGTGAATTAAATAGGGTATACGAGTCACATGATACATTTGGGCAACCATAGTATTGCCTTAATAAAACTGATTAACTGCAGTTGGCTAAATATAAACAGTTGATTAAAGCAGCAGACTGAGGAAGACTTTAGAAGGTGCAAATTTTTAAATGAGAGTCCCTTATTCTAAGCAATAGAGATTGGAACATGATGATATCACTATGATTCATCTTACTTTGAAAGAAGAAACAGACATCAAACCAGAAACGTAGCAAGTAAATTACATTTTGTACTCAACAAGCTCTTATTGCTACCCCTCTTTGGACACCTATCACTTAAAAATGAACACATCTCTCAAAATGCTGTTCCCCCAGCACTTAATAAATGTAGGTAACATTTTAAGCTGTCCCTACAATACTATTAGAAATATTGGTTTACATTGTACCTGTTGTTAAAGGTATTAATTTAGACATTTGTAGATATAATAGGTTGTAGACATAAAAGGTTGCAGAAGCTAGGGACAACAACATACTTGTCTCCTGTCTATTCCTTGATTTTTCTAAAGCCTTCGACACTGTGTCTCATCACATCCTTCTTAACAAACTCTCAGAGCTAAACCTCTCTCCTTCTGCTCTTGGATGGCTCCAATTGTACCTTTCTGGCAGAAAACAAGCTGTTAGATGGCAGCAGGCTTTCTCATCCTTCCCTGCTGTTCAAACAGGAGTACCCAAGGCTCCATACTTGGACCGCTCCTTTTCAACATTTTTACCAACAACCTACATTCACCCTGCAGTCTTTTATCTGTAATACAATACGAAGATGACTCTACTCTCTTGTCTGTCTCCAATACTATCTCTGAACTACACACACTAACACAAAATTCCTTTATGTCTGTGGAAAAATGGCTCAGGAATAATCAACTAATCTTTAACCAGAAGAAAACTCATCTCCTTCTCTTCCTACCTCAGACACTCTCTCACCTTAAATCTAACTTTTCTCTTTCCTCCCTAGATGGCATCACTGTCTCCCCTGCTTCACACACCAAACTCCTTGGGGTAATAATTGATGACTGACTAAAATTTGACTTGCACATACAACAGGCCATCAAAAAAGCCTTTACTTTACATGAACAAAAACCTTCTCACTACTGCCACTAAATGCACTCTTGCACAGGCATTTATCTTACCTAGTCTTCTATGTGCTTCCCCCATCCTCACCAATATCCAAACTATCTCAGCGCAGAAACATACAACAAAATTCCCAGATTTATTCTAAACCAACCATTCTCGTTGCATCACTGCCTCTCACTAAACAAACTTCAGTGACTGGAATTTCCGTACCTTCTCCTACAATTGCACTCTACCCTAACTTTTCCATACTCAACAACCCCCTCTGCCTGCCCTGCTCTCATCTCCCCTTGTTACCCCCCCCCCCCCGGCTTCTCCGGAGTGCTGATCAGCGTCTTCTCTCAGTTTATAAACCCCAAAGGAATATTGACAAACTACTTTACAAACAATCTGTCTCACTAAATTGGAACAAACTCCCTCCCCATATCAGATCCAACCTTTCCTTTCCCTGTTTTAAAAAGGAGCTTAAAATCCCACCTACTAAACTTGAAATTATGCCGTTGCCTTGGCAACACGTATTCTTAGTCTGTCCTACTATATAACCTGTTGCATCTCCTAACTTTCTTTCCCTGTTAGTAACTTCTGGTTAAACTAAACTCATAAACCCTCAGCTCTACTACTATAGCCCCCTCCTTTCTCTCCCCCCTCCCATTCTCCACACTATTTATCCCCCCCCACTTCCTATCAATGTCTGTACATTTTCCTTCTTTTGAACGATTATCTTTTGTTTTTACATTCATATGTAGTAAAGTTAGACCTCTGCTATTCGTGCAACTCTTAATGTTAATTTTTTTCTTTTGTTTTTCTCTTTATACTTAATTTTATATTTACATTGTTATTTTTAATAGTTTTTATCCTATATGTTTATCTTTGTTTATGTTTGCTGGGGCTCTTTCCCCTTGGATCTCCACTGAAAATGGGTTGCTTACCATCAATGCAATGCAAATAGTTAATAACCTTTTCTTTTTTACAGTGATCTTGTATTGTGCTTGTTATTTAATATTTGCATATTGTTACTTTATCTTTACTTATGTTGGGGTGTTTCCCCTTGGGTCTCCACTGAAAATGGGTTTGTTTGCAAACTCAGTTGGACTAACTCAGTTAAGAAATGTGAAATAAATAAATAAAAAATAAATAATATGAGCTGAAAAAACATGCTCGGAAAAATGTCTTCAGTAGAGTACAAAGAGTATGCCTAGCTACACCCTTGCATCAAATTATCAGTATGTTTCAAAGATTCCACTTCATATCATTGAATTATCATTTCATCGAATTTCAAATCATCGAGACCAAATCATTGAAAACTCATAACATCAAATCTCAAATCATTCAAAACTACAAAGCAGCTAGAAATAACATCCCAGACACTGTTTACTACATTTATGCAGGGGGGCAAGCTTCTGCACCCCCATGTGGGGGCTCCCCCCCACCTCCCCCTGTAAATTAAATATACCAACTCCAAGGTCGCACTACAGTGGGGTAGGAAATCACCTTTTTCCCCTCACTGTAGTGCGACTTTGGAGTTGGTATATTTAATGTACAGGGGTGGGGGGCGCAGGGGGGCTTGCCCCCCTGCATAAACATAGTAAAAACTCTGTGGGATGTTATTTCTAGCTGCTTTATAGTTTTCAATGATTTGAGTTTTCGATGATTTGGTTTCGATGATTTGAAATTCGATGAAATGATAATTCGATGATATGAAGTGGAACTGTTTCAAACTATACTGCTCAGAATGAATCACTCTCTTTAAAATGTGCACATTCCCAAACTGGTTACGTATAATATATTTTTGGATTCCTCTGTGCAACTGAAGTGGGCAAGACTGCTTTTCAGTTTATAGCATCCTACAGACCACCCTCTCAAAGTCAGGAATCCCACTCGGCTTTCCTGAAAACATTGGAGAACATGAAGATCTCTCCAAACACCATTATATTGGGTGACTTCAACTACCCAAACATAGACTGGGAGCATTACTCAGGCCCCAGCACCTTAGCCCAAAGGTTCCTGGAATTTATAAACTCAAATGCTATGGAACAACTAGTCACCACTCCCACAAGAGGGGAAAACATACTAGACCTGATCATTACCAACATGGGGACTCTGTGCTCCATACCAGAAGTATATCCCTCATTGGTAAGATCAGACCATAAATTAATTTCACTGGATATCCACATCCCGACCCCACCCCCAGCCCAGAAACCCACAGTGAAAAACTTCTCAAAACGAACTTCACACATCTCAAAACTGAAGTGGAATCCTTCAAGGCCCCAGGGCCAGTGGAAACTATGGCCCAAACTGCAGAATCCTATATAAACGCATTCTACGGACATCTCCAGGAATGCATGGATCATGCTATCCCAAACAAAATTAAGACCCAATCATCCAAAGGCAGGCGTCCAGTCTGGTGGACCCCAGCCATAAATAAACTGTACAACAGAAGGAGGAAGCTACTACATGATAGCGCAAAATCCCTAAAAGGGAAGGCATCTCTGATCAGTACTAGGAAAAAATTACGATCCCTCATAAAATCCTCCAAGGCCAGCTTCGAGAGAAAAATTGCACAGGACACTAAAGACAAACATAAGGCTTTTTTCAGTTATGTTAGGAACCGGGGATGCAACTCCCAGACCTGTTCTGTGTTGATTCTAAACGACAAAAAATACACTGAACCCACAGACATCGCCAATTTCCTGGCAGACAGGTTCAGTGCAAACTTCTCCACCCCCTCCCCCCCAAAAAAGCAAGTATCTATCCCGGCAGAGTGCAGCCTCCCAAACATGTCTGATGCTCAGGTGAAGGCCGCCCTCTCCAAAGCAAAAAACACTGCTTCCATGGGACCAGATGGCATCCCAGGTTGCGTCCTACATGAACTCCAAGAAGAACTAATCCCTCAAGTAAAACTGCTGTACAGTCTCAGCCTCACTACAGGATATGTGCCCAAAGAATGGCGTACAGCAACAGTGGTCCCACTCCACAAAGGTGGCGCCTCTATGGACCCTGGAAACTATCGCCCCATAAGCCTGACTAGCCTAGTCTGCAAGGCTATGGAGAGGATCATCATGGAACTCATAAACAAAGACATTGGGGACCTACAGACACTAGATCCTACCCAATTTGGCTTCGTCAAGGGCAGATCCTGCCTTTTGAACCTGGTTGACTTCTTCAAAACAGTCACCAAGGCCATAGATGAAGGGAAGGTAGCCCACACAGCCTATCTGGACCTTGCAAAGGCATTTGACACAATACCCCACTCGGGCATCATAGATAAGCTATCCAGCCTAAATATAAACCCCTATGTCACAAGATGGGTCACAAACTGGCTCAAAGACAGAACCCACTGAGTCAGAGTTGCTGGAGCCATGTCAGACTCGAAACCGGTCACAAGTGGTGTCCCACAAGGTTTTGTCCTGGGTCCTCTCTTGTTCAGTATTTACTTTTCTGAGATACAGGCTAACGTGGGAGGACTATGGCTCACCAAGTTCGCAGACGACTGCAAACTGGGTGCCATAATCGACTCTCCAGCTGACACAAACATCCTTCAAAAAGGTCTCGCAGAGATGGATAACTGGTGCCAGAGCCATGGTCTAAAGGTAAATGTCAAAAAGTGTATAGTCATACCCTTTGGCAAAAACAATGTGCCCACAAATTACCACATAGGTGGTAACCCATTAAGTACAGAGAAAGTAATTAGGGATCTGGGGACCCAAGTTGATAGCAATCTCTCCTTTGACAACCACATTGCCAAAGTGGTTAGAAAGACCTTCTACATAGCCCACCTCATCATGAAATGATTCACACCTAGATCAAGAGAGGCAATCGTGCCCTTTTATTCATCCCTCATCAGGCCCATCATAGAATACAATGCCCCCTTTGGGATGTACCTTACCCGACACCTGCAGCAATTAGAAAGACCCCAAAAGTACCTCACCAGGAGGATCAAGGGACTCAGACAGATGCCATATGCTGCTCGGTTAAAAAAACTCCAGCTCTACTCAGTTGCATACCGCCTACTTCGAGGCGATCTATGCCTGACATATAAAGCTATGTCCAACCCAGAATTAATGGACATGCTCCACCTCAGTAAATCTAAATCCCTTAGAGCCACATGCTCGAGGGACTTGAACCTCAGCACAGAAATAAATAGAACATGCTGGAGGGACAGATTCATAACCCAGAGGCTCCCTTCGCTCTGGAATAGAATTCCAATTCATGTTAGGCAGAGCACCTCACTGACTCTCTTCAAGAGGAATCTTGATGAGTGGATGGGGGATCGTAGGTTTGTCCCGGGGATTACTTCCGTGTCACTATTAGACAGAGGCACAGTAAACTAAACTTTAAAAAGGGCACAGTATACTCAAATCAAGGGATGGCGTAAGCCAAACACAATCAGGCTAGGCTTATAAATGCCCCAGGGCAGATAGCCTAGTATGAACCTATGAACCTATGAACCTATACTGCTCAGAATGAATCACTCTCTTTAAAATGTGCACATTCCCAAACTGGTTACATATAATATATTTTTGGATTCCTCTGTGGTCCACTAAAACAGAACACACAGGCCAATCACATCTGTTCTTCAGACAAACTTAATTTCTAAACTCTGTGCTCCAGTGTAGCCACATTTTAACACCCCAGGCTCAAACAGATGGCTTAAGCTGTTACTTAGCAGGATAGTAAGATTCAAAATATAACACCACCTACTTCTCAATTTTCAACAGTACATTTTGCATTGCATCACACTGTTAAATGTCTTGTTAGAGTTGATCAAATGAAGTCCATGTAATTCTACATAAGCCTATGTGCTAAACATCCACACATTTTATAAATGCAGTTGTTGTGGTGAATCTTGTATCATTCTGAACATTGGATGCATTGCATAGTTTCTGTTATCTTCAAACTTCCAACATGGCATGACAGTTTCTTGCAAAATATTTGTCTCACTCTCTACATTTAAGGTCTCAGAATTAATATCTGTCACATATGAAGATCGACTTACCAGTTAAAACCTTTTTTGTATAGTGTCCATAGGCCTCTAGCCCTCATTTGGTCACTGAGTCTTTGGTCCTTTCAGTTCCATATGATATAGTCCCTGTGTTTTTTTCCATTGTCACCTCAGGAATGGACTTGCGAATTATGGTCATATCTCAAGTTCACCTTAAAGTTTATTTACTTGATTTGTGTTAAGAATAAACAAAAATAAACTCCAGAAATGAAACCAAATACAAAAATAAATAGTAATCAGAATAAAATGTGTTGACTTGAT